>NC_029781.3:87192131-87222167 GCF_000817695.3 Arachis duranensis
GCGGCGGCGTTGGTGGTGATGGAGTGGCAGTATGATGATGGTGATGATGATGTTGATGATGATGTTGATAATGGTGGTGGAGTGGCAGTTGGTGGAGGATAACGATGATGATGTTGATTTTCTGAGTTTTGGTTGGTGTGATGCAGATGGTGATGGAGTGGGTTGTGGTTGTGGTTGGTGTTGGTGTTGGTGTTGGTGTTGGTGGTGGTTGTGGTACTGGTGCTGGTGGTGATCGTGGTGGTGGTGCTGGTGGTTGGTAGTGGTGAAGGTATTTTGGTCCAAAAAAATTAAAAGGACGATTTTAAATTCAAATACGACTTTAAGGATGATTTTAAATCAAAATATACACCAGGGACGGGTTCGATTCCGACCCTCAACGTGAGGGACCAAATTAATAATCGTATTTAATTATTTTTGTTATAAAAATAATTTTCTTAAAAATTAACTCTCAATATAATATAATAACTCATAAATAACTAATTATTTAATTTTAAAAATCTAGGGTCTTACATCAAAGACCCCAACACCTCCGGGTTGAAATTGCACATGCTAGCAAAGTTTATCCAGTCTTCAAAAATTATCTCGAAGCTACCGTTTTTTTTGCCACTATATCTGGTGTAAGTTGTTTCAATCTCAATGTGACCGTGTGTAAAGAGGAATGGGTGTCTCGAACCAGTAAAATGGCTCAGATGAGAAACATTCATCTGATTGTAGCATAGGAAAAATTCATTAAAAGATAGATAGTATTGATAAAGTCACATACAAGATTATAAATTAGTACAGGTAAACAATGTTGGGAGAATAGTATTAAAAGAACAAGTTGCAGTTAGTTTAGCTTACCAACAAGTTGGAGGACAACATGGGGTCAGTGAGGTCCATCACAAAGATGGGCCATTTGGTGGTGAATTTTTTTAGCAATGGCTTTAGCCTTATTGGAAGAAGGATTGTTGCTACAGTTGGCATGCTGAAACGTGCCTTGCTTTTCATACAGTTGTTCTTCGGACGGTCGGAGCTGGTAGGTGTTTTCTCGGCCATCAAAATCGAAAATACGTACTTCAAAATTAGAGTTACCATTGTGTTTGAAATACAACATGAAGTCCAGATTGATCTGGTACCTACGATGGAATTGTGGCCAATCTTGCGTCAATGCAATTATACCATTTTACTATTATTTCTAGAAGAACCGAATACGGGCATCCCTTCTATTAGGGACCACTAAGTTTAAGTAGTGGGTCGGGTTCGAGAGGTCATCTGAAGTGATTGGAAAGGACTGCCAAAGACCAAGCAAGTGTCGTTAAGACATTGATCATACAAAATTAATATTTGGAGGGGGAGATTTGAGTTAAGGGATATGGATTATCAGTTTGAAAGAGGCAGGCCTTATTACTAGTTTCAGAAAACGTAGTCAGTGGTGTTGTTGGTTACCTTGACCACTTGTTGTCAGTCTCTTACCCTTGTCTTTAGAGGAAAACATGTGAACCTAATACAAAATACAAAACAAGGTTGAGGGTGGAATTATGGGTTAATTGAAATAGTAGGACAAATATAATAGTAGAACTCCGATATCTTATTTCAAATAGTACAATTTTCGGGTTCAAAGTAAGAAGAATGAAGGAACCAAACCATCAAGTTCAATTAGGGTTTCATCAAATAGGAAAAAAATGAAAGCAAAAAGTAAAAACATGCAGAAAATGTATGAACACGAAAAATAATAAATCTTAAATGAGTCATTTGCAGATAGTGCAACTTTCGAGTTTCAAATAAGAAGATCGAAGAAAAGGATTTTTATAAAATGATAAAATATCGTAAATCAAGAAGCTAAAACAAACATGCAGATAAGGTAATGAATGCAAGATAGTAGAGGTCCGATAAGTATTCTACAAACAGTAAAATTTTTGGGTTTAGGACAAGATGAACAAAGGAATACCAATAATTAGAGCAATTATGGTGTTAGTCAAAAATAATTACTTTCGAAGAAGAGAGTTATTCGCAGATTAGTAAGTGGGTCCTTAGAAAGAAGTTTAGATCGAGAAGGATTTGTGACTAGGGATACTGAGTGAGAGCCCAATTAGCCTAACGGATCGATAGATTGATTGGTGAAGTAAATAGAAGAATTCAAAGTTTGATGATCGATTCTCATACGTTACATGATCAAACAAAAGAAGCGAGAACAGTTACACATATTTTCACGGACGTGGGGGTTACACTTTGATTTAATTGGCTAGGAGATAGCTATAAATAGAAGAAGGCTTGAAAGAACAAGGGTTGGAACTTCATTTCAGAAATTACTCACGCACACTCACATCCCAGTGACTTTCTGAGTCTGTAGGGTTCCTTCCAGTTGTTTTTATTTTCTAAATCTGCAAAAACTTTACATTTCTTGCAAATTTATCTTTCAAACAACATTTAACATTCTTGTCCAATTTACGTTCCAGCACTTTTATTTTTGAATTCAAAGTCCTTTGATTTAATCGAATGCATTTTATTGCTTTATTGAAATTCAATGCAAATTATTTCAAATTCAGTCAATTTATTTTCAAAGTCTTTATTTATATTTTCAGATTTTCTTAAATCTTGTCTAATTAAAGGGTCTTTTATGTATTTTTAGAAAACTGGTACTCGTAGAGAGGAGTAAGTTTTGCTCCCAGACCATTAGATATCGAACTACCATCGATTTGCTAAAAATCGACAAAACATAGGGTTTTCTCTATTAGAAAAAAAGAAAATTTGAAGGAACAAGAACAAAGCTGCAAAGAAAATTGTGTTATTAATTTTAAAAAGTATGATTATTTTTTTGTGTTTAATAAATAAAAAAATTATGTATTGGTATTTTAAGGGTAATTTAGGTTGATAAAATAAATGAAGTTTAAAATTATACAAATGTCCTAAATTTAAGGTTGTGAGAATTAAACTAATTAATGAATTGGTAGAGTGACTGGTTCAATAGTTTAATGGTCCAATCAGAATTCAGATGAAA
Source organism: Arachis duranensis (assembly GCF_000817695.3). Classification (NCBI taxonomy): domain Eukaryota; kingdom Viridiplantae; phylum Streptophyta; class Magnoliopsida; order Fabales; family Fabaceae; genus Arachis; species Arachis duranensis. Next base: position 87,195,109 of record NC_029781.3, read on the forward strand.
TTCAACCGATTTAATTAAATATAAAATAAAATTATTAAAAATTTAATATATGTAATTATTGATCATTGTCTAGTTATTCCATTTTCAAAATTAAAAAATTTCTAATTAGCAACAATCACAAACACAAATTTATATAAATTAAATAAACCAACAACTAAGTATGGATTATTAAATATAGATTTACACTACATGCAGCATCAAAAACACAAAAGCAACAATGGCATCTAGCATCAAAAGTTTAGAAGACAAACTCAGAAGTCAAAATCCATACAATTAGAAATAAAATTAACAATCAATAAAATTAACAAGGTACTATTAACAATCAACAAAATTATTCCAAAAGAATTAACTCAAAATTAGAAGAACAGTAGACCTGAACAAAATCATCAAATAAAGGTGATAGCAGGGTTGCTACCGTGAGTAAGCAACCGTCAGAGGATGAAGTTTAAAGCAAGATCCCTACTGTGAATAAGTGACCAGTGGAACAGAAGTGATAGTTTGAAAAATTTCTAGTTTTAACACTTATGCTACCTTAGAAGGCTATACTTTATAATAATTTTTTCAACATCAAGAGTTTCGATAATGATTCTTTATATGCTAACGAATTAAATGATGATTTTTAAAAAAATTTTAGAAATCGTTTATTGTTTTCTTTTAAATTTATAAGTTTGTAAAAATATAGATTTTCTAAAATTTAAACTAAAATACAAATTTGAATTTTTGTTCTTATTTGTTTTATTTTTTAATATATTGGAGTATTTTCTGTAGATTTAGTAAAGTTAATTTTATAAAAAAGAAAAAAAACTAAATAAAAAAATAAAAAAAATACTCTTACGTAATAACCATCAAACTTTGATGGTGAAGAAAGAGAAAGAATAATATCCTCGTATTATGCGTGATTTACATGACAGAGATTCGCTTCTAAATTTAAAAATTTCTCATTTTATTTTTAATCAATTCATCGAACAACAAAAAAATTGTAATCTCCTATATTCTTTGAGAGATTTTCTCTTATATGTAGAGATAGGTGTATTATCCTTTTATTAATAGAGAATATTATTATAATCTCTTTGCGATAGAGAGAAATTATAATTCTCAAATAAATTTATTTTATACAAATTTTTAAAATATTTCATCTATATATTTTGTTACTTTATTTGTCTGGTACTTAACAGTGGCTGGTATCAAAGTCAAAGGTCACAATAATTTTTTTTCTTTCGCTGCGAGTTACCGTCTAAAAAAAATGACAGCAAAGTATGAGATTCTAAAATTTAGTAGGAGTAAATTTAACTTACGAAAATTGAAAATAAAGACAATTTTGAGAAAAGACAATTGCGTGACAGTAATTAAAAGTAGACTCATTGGGATTACAAATGAAAATGGAAAAAGATGAATGACAATGCCATTACAAACTTACACTCGATACTAGGTGATTCATTCTTGTCAAGGATAGCAAAGAAAAAGGTAGCAAAGAAAATTTGGGATGTTCTCACCAAATTATATGAAGTCAAGTCACTTCACAGCAAGATATTTTTAAAGAGAAGACTTTATACTCTTTGAATGAATGAATTAACAATGGCAACAGATTATATCAACAATCTAAATACGCTATTCTTTCCGCTCTCATTGTTAGATTACAACATAACAGAAAACGAATGTATAGAACTTCTACTTCAAAGTTACCAGATTCATATGATCAACTCATTGTTAACTTAACCAATAATATTTTGACAGACTATTTTTTTTTATGATATGGCTGCTGCAATTCTTGAAGAAGAATCCAGGCGCAAGAATAAGAAAGATAGATCAGAGAGTTCAAAGTAAGCAAAGGCGCTGTTGATGACGAGAGGGAGATCAATGAAGTATGGTTTCAGTGGGAATCAAAGTAGACCAAAGTCACAAGAAAAGAAGCAATTCATATGCTATAATTATGGTAAGAGATGACACTTCAAAAAAGATTGTTGGAACAATAAGAGTATAGAAAAGGTTTCAGAATAATCGAGTTCTCAAAGATGTGTTGCAAGTACCTCTAATAATGGAGAAATTTTGAATGGTAAAACAACAATTGGTTCTAAAGGCAGCAAACAACTTACTAATGTTTGGATTGTTAATTTAGGAGTAACCTAACACATGACTCCTCATCATGAATGCTTTTGTACATATGAACAAGTTGTCGAAGGATCTGTGTTCATGGGAAACGATTATGCCTTAGAAATTGTTAGAATGGATACTGTCAAAATAAAAATGTTTGATAGTTTTATTCGTTCACTTCAAGGAATAAGACACGTGAAAGACTTGAAGAAGAATTTGTTGTCGATTGGACAACTAGATGAACTTGGTTGCAAGACTCATATTGAAGGTGGGATCTTAAAAATTGTTAAAGGTAGTCTTGTGATAATAAAAACAGAAAAAATTACAACAAATCTAGACGTGCTTGTGGGAGATACTTTGCAAGAGGTAAATGTACCAGTTGCTTCAGTAAGCCAAAAAGAAATGACAATAACATGGCATCACAAACTAGGCAACATGTCAGAATGAGACTTGAAAATTCTTATGGAACGTAATCTCATTTCTGGGCTCAAATTGGTAAACTTGCCATTTTTTAAGCATTGTGTTACAAGCAAGCAACATAGATTGACGTTTGATCGATCAACTGCTCGGAGCAAGCACATATTGGAGTTGATTCATTCTGATGTATGAAAATTGCCGAAAATGTCTCTAGGAGGAACAAAATTAGTAAAGCTAATTTTATAGAAAAGAAAAAGAAATTTAAATAATGAAAGGAGAAAAATACTCCTATGTAATAGCTATCAAACTTTGATGGTAAAGAGAGAAGTAGAATAGTAATCTCATGTTACAGATGATTTACGTAATAGAGATTTGCTAATAAATTTAAAACTTTCTCATTTTATTTTCAATCAATTCATTCAACAAAAAAATTGTAATCTCTTATATTATTTGAGAGGCTTTTTTTCTATATGTAGAAAGAGGTATATTCTCCTTTTATCAAGAGAAAGTTATTGTAATTTTTCTGTAATAAAAAGAAATTGTAATTCTCAAAAAAAGTTATTTTATACAAATTTTTTATTTTTTATCTATATATTTTACTGTGTTACGTGTCTTTCACCTATTTTTTTATTGACATTTATATTTTAAAGTTAATAAAGAATAAATAATTTGTACAAGGAATAAATCGAATAAGATTGATTCGATTTACTGTAGTTATCTTGTATAAGTAGTAAATAAAATCAAACTAATTTGATTTATATGTAAATAGTATAAATTAAATCAATTTAATTCAATTTATACAAGAAATATTTAAGACAAGACGTGTAATCATTATAAATTTAGAACATCTGTATAATTTAAAATTTTATTTATTTTATCAATGTATATTATCCTATTTTTAGTTTTGAAAATTTAAAAGTATTCTTACTTTTTAAAGTTTAAAAGTGTAATATTAAATATATACATTGACCAAATATAATTTTTATAACGTGTTTATTAAAAATCGTTTCTACTTTAATAATTATGCTATGTATACTGAAATTATTAATTATTTGTAGAAAATATATATTGAGATACAAAATATATTTTAAAAATAAATTAAATAATATATATTTATATATAAATACATAATAATTAATTTAATAATTATTTTTAATATTTACTTAGCTATTTTTATAAAACCAAAACTATAGCTGATTGTATAATTTTTTAAATTGTCTTTAAACATTTAATAAATTATTTTTAAAAATTCAAAATTTTAGAAAACCAAATTTTCTTAAAACTATCTTTTTATTTCAAATTAGCGTCTTTTTTACTTTATTTTATTTTAATTACAGATTTAAGTATTATTTTTTAATTTTAATATTAATCAATTTTTATCTATTATATTTTTTAGTGTTAAAAAAAGAAAAAATTAGATGAATAAAATTAAAGAATTAATAAAATATTTAAAATATTTTAATATGAAAGGGACGGAATAATATCGTTGATTAATGTGTAAAAAATTTAGCGAAAATATAGTAGAACAAAATGAAGTGTGGGCAATTAAAAATGATGACAATTTAGACGCAATAAAATCACTCAGAATTAAGAAGTGTGATCGGAGGCTTCTTTGGAGGGAACATGTAGACCCCATCAATACCGAAATGGGAAAAGCTTTGCGGTGGTTGCCACAGACGCAATAATACACACGCCACACTTTTGCACTCTTCAAATTTTGATTACAAAATACGATTTGTATTCGTAAAAATAGCCAGTATGTACTGCATTTTTTTATATTTTTATATATAATTTATATAAATTATTAATTTAATAATTAACTTTTATATGAATTTAATATACAGACTAAAGAATAACTTAGTGTAAATCTAACTTTTATTTAAAAATTTATCATTGATTAATATATTGTTATATTCATAATGTTGTGTTTAAATTTATAATCCTTTATATTTATTTTGTCAATAATGCTCCACATTCATATAAAAAATATAACTAAGTCATCCAAGCACTTTTTTATTAACATGGTGGTTTGCAGAAAATCATTATTTTGTTAGTCAAAATCTCTAGAGTGTTAACGATAATCACAATGACAGCGCCTGCCGCCTCACATAAAACGGTTAAAGAAAAAATTGAATTTGAAGAGGAACAAATTATAGCTTTTGCAGATGAGGACATCAAAAAAGGGAGGTAACAAATTCCAGTTTTTCTTCAATGATGAAATCGAATTGTTCAGGGTGGAGAAAAGGACTCCTTGGCTATTCAAGAACTATATTCTAAATCTGAAAAGCTGGGAGGAAGATTCAGTTATTAATGATGCAGAATTCTCTCGTCTCCCTATATGGGTAAATTGTGGGATTTACCGGAGCAATGTAAAACCAAAGCATTGGGAAAAAGGATTGGAAAGACACTGGAAAAGGAGATGGATGCTGCTGTATTCTCTATAAAAGAAAAGGAGTAGAGGATTTTAAAAATTCAAGTCCTCCTAGACATCACAAAACCATTGAGAAGGAAGATGAGAATCTTGAAAAGCAACAACAAAATTATTGACCTGCAACTCAAGTACGAGAATATTGGCAATTTTTGTTATTGTTCTGGGTGCATCGGGCATGAGATCAGGCCATGCTCAGAAAACCTTGCAAATATAGAACAAGGAGGAGAAGAAGAAGCAGAATGGGGAGCATGGCTAAGGGCAGACCAATTTGGTAGGCGAGTGGAGGATCAAAAAGAAAATACCAATCTGAACCAACCCAATGCTGTGCAGGGAGATAGAAATAAACAGAAAAAATCAATCCCGGTTAACCTGATCAGAGAATTTGCAAATCTCTCTGTTCAAGACCGAAGCTCACAGAATAAACAAGATGATCAAGAGGTGCAAAGTGGTCGAAAAATGTTAATCATCGAAGGCTATAAAGGGGAAAGATCAGAAACGGGTGATATAGGAGACAATGACAGCAACATAGTGGCACACTCAATAGAGCCAACTCTGCCCAAACTAGGTGACCGATGCTTCACCTTCAATGCAACAGGAGGTAATGGGGGGGAGGAGAGAGTAGAAAATGAAACCTGAAGCAAATAGCAAGAAAAAAACACAGTTTTCAAGCTGTTGCAGGTATTAAGAGGAGGCTATGAGGATCGGGGGATAGTATATGTGTTAAAACATTTTGTCAGGAGGAAGGAGAAGAGCTGAATAAGGGAGAGGGTGTCACCCAACAATTAGCACCCACGGAGGGATGAAAATGATGATTCAAAATTGTCGAGGTTTGGAAAAACCCCTGACAGTTCACAACATCAAAGGGATATCTAGATCCCATTTTTCGAGGTATTTGTGAGACGAAAAATAATACCTTGATAGTGGAGAGAGTGTTACGGAAGAAAGGCTTCAAATTTGTTTTTACAGTTGATCCAATAGGGCTGTCTGGAGGATTAGCAGCGGCATGGAAGGATGAAGTGCGGGTTCACATCGTAGAATATGACTAGTTCTATGTCTATTTTTCCATAAAGGACCAACAAGTGGGTTTAAAATGGGATATGATAAGAGTTCACTTGCAGACAGATAAGACAAGTAGAAGGGATCAATTTGCAAAACTACTGCAGATAATAGAAGGAGGGAGTGAAACACTAACAATAATAGGAGACTTTAATGTAATTAAAAATCAAGAGAAAAAGGAGGGAGGAAGACAAAAATCCAGCAATTCAATACAACAGTTTTGCAATTTCATCAATGAAGGAAGGCTAGTAGACATGGTTATGAGGGAGATAAATACACTTGAAATAATCACCAATTTGGAGAGAATCATATAAAGGAGAGATTGGACAAAGCTCTTGTTACAAATGAGTGGAGAAGTGAATTTCCAGCAACCATCCTTGCACACTTATCCAATTCAGATTCGGACCATAAGGCCAACATAGGTGGTGGAGAAAGGAGGGTAAAGAGGAGATTCAGGTTTCAAGAAAGATGGTGTAAAAATAAAGAGGTGATTAGTTTAATTAAACTGGCATGGATAACAAATATTCATGGGTCTCCAATGTTTAAGCTAGCTGGAAAGCTGAACTGTTGTAGACATTCAATTGTACAATAGCAGCAGCACTCAGAATGTAATTCAAGAAAGAAAATTCAGATTCTCAAGAATCAGATAGAATAAAAAATGCAGAAAGGAGTTTAGGCAGATGAGAATGCTATCCGAATCTTAGAAACTGAACTAGAGAAGGCTTTGGAGGAAGAAAAACAATATTAGAGGGAGAAATCTAGGGTGCAATGGCTCAACTGAGGTGATAGAAATACAAAATTTTTTCATTCTAAGTTTCAAATGAGGAACCGAAAAAATAGAATTAAGGAGTTGGAGGACGAGGAAGGAAATATGGCAAAGGAACCGGCAAAAATCGCAGAAGTTGCACAGAAATTCTTTGAAAACCTATTCACAACAAGCTGTCCTAGAGATCCGACTGCAAAATTGGATGGAATACCCCAAAAAATAAATGCAGCAACTAATAGAATGCTGTGTAGGCCAGTGACTGAAGAAGAAATTAAAGTAGCAATCTTCTCCATCAATCTTTTTTCGGCTCCCGGAGATAATGGATTCACAGCAAAATTTTTTCAATTCTTTTGGAGTACAATCAAGGGAGATGTGACAGCGGCTGTTAGAAGCTTTTTTTATGGAGGTAACATTTTGAAAGCTTTTAATCATACTTACATATGTCTCATACCTAAAGTGTCGGGCACTAATTCTATGAAATCAATTAGACCAATTAGTGTTAGCTCTGTCTTCTATAAGATCATATCTAAAATTCTAGTTCACAGGCTTCAATTAGTTATGAATAGACTAATCAGTGACTCTTAGAGTACTTTTATAAAAGGCATGTTGATTAGTGACAATGTCCTAATTGCACACGAGCTCATGCATTTTCTCAAAAATAAAAGGTATAGAGATTATGATTTGGCATTAAAGCTGTATATGAGCAAGGCTTATGATAGGGTGAATGGAGTTTTGTTTGGAAGGTGATAAAGAAGCTAAGGTTTTGTGATCGATGGATGAAATGGATTAAGGAACTTGTGACAACGGTATCTTACTCTGTTACTGTGGATGGACAACCTCATGGTTATTTTAAACCATGTAGAGGATTACGACAAGGTGATCCCCTATCTCCCTACCTATTTTTATTTTTCACAGAGGGACTCTCCTCTCTACTCCACAGAGAAGAACAGGGGCTGGAAATAGACTCAGTCAGAGGTGTCCGATAATCAATCATCTTTTCTTTGCAAACGATTCAATCCTCTTTAGCAAAGTTTTAGAAGCAAAGTGCCAGAGATTGCTACAGGTATTGCAGAACTATAAAGAAATTAGTTGCCAAAGGGTAAACTTGGACAAATCATCAGTCTTCTTTAGTAAGAACACACCAATTCTAGTCCGAGATCATTTGGCGGAAATTCTCCTTGTCCCTCATGTTGGCAATAAAAAAATATTTAGGTTTAGCGGCAGTGATTCAGAGATCAAAGAAAGCGATGTTTAACTACATTAAAGATAGGGTGTGTTAGAAGCTCAGCCACTAGAAGAGGGCCTTATTATCTTCTAGTGGACGGGAAGTACTTATTAAAGCGATGGCAACGGCGATACCGATATACACCCTAAGTTGCTTCAAGTTAGTGGAGACACTAATTGAAGAGATTCAGCGAGCCATACTCCAATTTTGGTGGGGCAAAAAAGGTCAGAAAACAGGATGTAGTGGATCGGATGGAGGATTTCTTGCAGACCAAAAATGCAAAGGGGTTTCAACTTTAAAGATTTGAAGGCTTTTAACCTTGCCATGCTCGCAAAGCAATGTTGGAAGTTAGTTTCCAGACCTAATTCTCTCATCAGTAAACTGTTTCAAAGCAAATATTATAGATATTCAAGCTTCCTAAGACCAGAGGTTGGACATAACTCATCATGGGATTGGAGGAGTATTATCGAGGGCAGAAAGGTGCTAGAAAAATGCATACTATGGAAAGTAGGAAAGGGAATTAACATTAGAATCCGAGAAGACTCATGGGTGAAGAATTATGTTTCAATTACTCCTATTTACTACCACTGCAATGACTATTAATCTAGAATGGGTTTCACAATTACAGAATTCAAACAAAACATGGAACCAGAACTTAATTCAGACCAATTTCAATCTAGACGTAGCTACTGCACTCCAATTCATGAATCAGAGGATATAGTTACCTAGATGATGGAGAAATGGGGCGGCTTCACTGTTACTTCGCGATACAAAATAGCCTTTAATGTCTACCACCCAGCAACTGAATACTTGCCAGAACGATGCAAAAGAAAATAATTATGGAGGAGCATATGGAAAATTAATTGTCAACTTAAAATAAAGAATTTACTTTGGAAACTGATGCATGGAGGACTCCCTCTGAAAGCAAGATTTAATGCCCGAATACAAGCCATCGAACTCTGGTACCCAAAGTGCAATCAAATACAAGAGACTATTTTCCATTGTTTCTGGGAGTGTCCAAACGCGACTGAAGCTTGGAGATGCTCAAATCTTCCATGGCCAATTTAAGCTCGAGAACCATGGGAGTGGTGGATTCAGTTATATAAAGAAATGAGATTGGGAGAAAATCCGGATGATAAAGGAGCAGAAGTAGCAAACCTCGTATAGAAAATATGGTTAGCAAGGAACAGATGGGCATTCGAAGGTAGAAACACCCCTTCCACAACTATGGTAGAAATGGCAAGAGAAGTGTGTGTGAGAGAGAAGAGACCCCTCAGTTGTTACTTTGCCTTTCTATTTCCTTATGTTAAATCATTTTATTAAAGGTGGAACTTCCTATCATCATTTTACGTTACTTGCTTGTAGTCCAAATTGGACCAATTTTCAGTAATGAAATCACATAACTTTGACAAAAAAAAGCACTTTTTTATTAACGCGCCTCCCCTCTCCCCAAGTTACGTGAAATACACGCGCGCCCCCTCTCCCTCCTATCAACGTAGCAGATTTACGTAAACCTCTTCTTCAATGTAAACATTCTTTTTCTTCTTCTCATCTTCAATGTTAACGATTTACATTGTAATTTTTGGATCTATAATCTCTACTGCTCGTCGTTCTTCTTCTTTTTTCTTCTTTTCTGCCCATTATTCTTCTATGCGGCTCGTCCTTCTTCTTCTTATTCTTTTTCATTTTCTTCTTCGATTTTGTGGTTTTATCTTCTTCATTTTCATATTTCAATATTCTATCAAAACAATGAATGATTCAACTTCAAATCAGTTGAATGAGAGCGTTTTGGATTATTCTTCTGAAACGAATCAAGCGGACGAGGTTTGGATTATTTTTTGAATCAAATTGAATTGAATTGAATGTACACATGTGTTCTGAATTGAATGGATAATCTCTAAATTGTAGACACAGGTGTTTTGAATTTGATTTTATATAATGGATAATGTTCCGTTCATTTAGTACTATACAGTTGATTCACCTTAATAACATGTTCGGTTCATTATGCAGAAGGCTATTTTAAATTTGATTTTATAATAGATAATGTTCCGTTCATTTAGTACATACAATTGTTTCACCTTAATAACGTGTTCGGTTCATTATGCAGACCAGGTGTGTTGTGGAAGAATAATTTGTCCCAAAAGTCGGGATGACTTTCAAGACACTAGAAGAAGCTGAAAAATTCTACAAAAATTACTCCAAACTTGTCGGTTTTTCTACCAAAATAAGAAACACAACTTGAAAGGGAGACAAGATTAAGAATCAACTAATTGTATGCAACAGAGAGGGGAGGTGGAAATTCAAAATATCTCCAACTCTGAATAGTCACTTTTTTGTGTTAGTCTTTATTGAATAGTCATTTTTTGTGTTTGATATTAACTTTATGAAATTCTTTATTAAATAGTCAATTTATTTTGTTATATCAAAGAATTCAGGTATTTCTGAAACTGAATATTAATAGTAACATTTTTTAAAATTTGATAAGTATTTTTTTAGCGTCATATTTAGAATTTGATAAGTTTGATCCATTTGATTGAAGTATTATAATATATGCCATAACTTTATTATTGGTCAAATTTGTTTTTTCTGTTTGAATAAAAAATAGTTGAATTCAAAATGACTAAACCAATTGAACTAACTGGTTTTTTAAAACTAGAATAGTTAATGAAAAATATCCTTAATCAATACTAATTCTTTTTATTGTTAAAAAACTAATTTAGTTTATGCACTGTAAATTCAATCATTTTAAGTTCAATACAAAAGCAAATTTAATTTGATTCAATATAAACCATTACAATTTTTTTATCCACCTTATAAGTTAAGAGTTATTAAAGAAAATAAAATATATGTTATTTCGAGGTAATATTTAAAACTAATGTGAATTTGAATTTAAATGTGAAGTTTAGACTTCTCTGAATAAAAGTTTCAATTTGTTTGTAAGTACAGTAGGTTTTTTTTTTTGAAAGACAAATTAGTTCAACACACTCGGTGGAACATACAACAATTCAAGAAAGACGCAATTTTTATGTCATCTTTGGCATAGCCATCAACAACATAAATTATTTGCATACCACTCCTTCGAACTACAAAACGATCTAACAATGCATTCCACCACGACTGTTGTCTTATTCTGAAAAATGAATTCATTTCTACACAGCCAGATATTCTATATGACAGAGAAGAATCCCACTAACCATGTTTTACGCTCGTCTTTTATCATAGGCATCAACCTCCAGCTCTCAAAATATTCTCTTATGGACCCCGGGATGCACCATGCCTAACCCACATGAGAGATTTACGAACACCAAACCTGCCAAGCAAACTCACACGTAACAAACAAGTGTTAAACAGATTCCACTTCCTTGTTGCACATCACACAAATATTATTATTCTACGCAATTATGCCAAAATTTCTCAAGCGGTCCTTTGTATTAACTCGTTCTACTAGCACAAACCAATTAAACAACTCAATTCTAGGAGGTACCAGTCCTTTCCTGATACCATTTATGAACTTGTATCTAAGGATATCATCTGTCATGGTCTGTTCCTGCAAAACCTGCACAAATGAGTTAGTAGTATAAACACCTTCCTTGCCAAACTTCCACACCACTCTATTTGGTACATCTGCTATCAATCTCACAGTGTGCAAGATATCAAGCATTTGATTCAGATTTTCAATCTCCCACTGGCGGAGTTCCCTCCTCCATTGGAAGTTCCACACCCACTCTATCCCATCCCAAAATTCACAGTCCCCAATGACGGATCCTTTGTTATTTGAAACCAAGAAGAGCCTTGGGAAGGAGTCTTTCAACTTCCCCAACTGTAACCATGTATCCTCCCAGAATCTGGTTGATCTACCATCACCTACTTCCATAGTCAGTCCATCAATCATCTTCTATCTAACAATTTGCTCTTTAATTTACAAGTTACATATTTCTTTCCACAGACCCCCTTTTGCTGGCAAAGCTTAAGTAGACAAGAGTTGGCTAGGATTCAGATTATTGCACGAGCACACAATCTTCTTCCATAGTGGACAGTCTTCCTTAGAGAATCTCCACCACCACTTGAGCAATAAGGCGGTGTTCTGAATTGTCGCATCTCCGACACCTAGTCCTCCTAATTTCTTCGGTGCCTGTATCATTTTTCACTTTACAAGAGCCAATCCAGGTCTTCCATCATCCTTTCCCCAAAAAACCTTCGCTGTAGTGAAATTAGTTTTTTCGCCACTACCACTGACATTTTATAAAGGCTGAGATAATAAATTGGTAGACTGTTGATTACTGACTTGATGAGGACCAACTTTCCTGCTTTACTAAGAATCTTTACTTTCCACAAACTAAGCTTCTCCTCCACTTTATCAAGTACCAGCTTCCATGTTTTTACCAGTCTTGGGTTTTTCCTAAGATTAATTCCCAGGTACTTCACCAGTAGAGTTGTTGCCTGGTACCCTAGTAGTTCGCACATCCGATCAAGCCACACTTGATTGCAATTTACCGGTATCAAACTGGATTTTTTTCAAAGTTAATGCTCAATTCGGATATAACTTCGAAACACCGCAAAAGTCTCTTGTAATTTCGAACTGTCTCCTCCTCTGGTGGACAGAACAATATAGTGTTATCAGCAAATTACAGGTGTGACAACTCTATATTATCACTAACAACTAAAAGAATGGATATTCTCCCGTTTCTAACTGCCTCTCCAATCATCCTATTCAAGACGTCAACTACAAGGATGAACAGAAACGGTGATAAAGGATCACCTTGCCGTAGCTCCCTTTCCATCCTAAAGGGTTTTGATGGTAACCTGTTAACCAATATGGATATAGATGCTGATCTTATATATTTTCCAACCCATGCCCTCCATCTTCTCCCGAACCCCATCTTTTCTAGAACAACATCAACAAAGTTTCACTTGACTCTGCATAGGCTTTTTGGAAATCCAGTTTGATGATTGCTGATGCCTTTCTTTTCAGTTTAAGCCATTGTACAGTTCAAATGCTATTAACGCCCCATCATGTATTCTCCTGCCCTTAACAAAAGCACTCTGCGATTCTCCTACTAAGCCTGGCATTACGCTTCTCATTCTCCTTGTCAACACCTTTGATATCACCTTATATATGCATCCAACCATACTGATTGGTCTAAGGTCCTTTATCTCCTTTGTGCCCACAAATTTCGTTGCCAGCGCTACCCAAGTAATATTAGAATCTGCTGGTAACCTCGCCGTCTCAAAGAAAGTCATCACAACTTTAGTAATTCCACTCCAATCTCCTCCCAGCACCTTTTTATAAAGTTCATGTTATATCCATCGCTACCCGGCGCCTTAGACGATTCGCAATCCCATATAGCATCTTTCACTTCCTCCTCCGATGGTAACATCTCTAACGCTTGAGCTTCCTCCATCTCCAACCGGTTGACTAGACCATCTCGAAAGCTGATATTTGGTGTAGCTTACTGTTGGTATAATTTCTTGTAGAAATCTCTGATGGTGACCTTAATCCTTGCATGATTCCTGACCAACTAATGAACGAACTTTTGTGTGGTCTAGAATTTCACAATAAGTTCTCGTTGCAAGTATAGTTTCTAAACCAACAATAATCCTTTCATACAAAAATTTGGTTGTCACGAGTAACAAACTCCTAAAAAGTAATAACCGAAGTATTCAAACCTCGGGTCGTCTCTCAAAGGAATTACAGGGAAGTGTATTTATTATTGGTTATGAGTTGTATATTTTTGGGGTTTTGGATTAAGAAACAAGAAAGAGTAAATGGTAATAAAAGTCAAATGATAAAGAGATCTTGGCAAGGTTTGGTGGTCAAGGATCTCTCTCCTTATCACTAACCACAACATGAGAATTGGGAAGGATCAATCCCATTAATTCATCCTCTAACTAGTAGTAAAGGAAAGTTAAATGAGTTATATCAATCCAAGTCCATAAGTCCTAGATCTCCACTAATTCAATTAGTGAGAACTAGAGTTAATGGTTCCAATAATCAATTACTTGGACATTAGTAACTCAAGAGTTCCTAAGTTACCGTCCCAAGCCAAGAACATAAAATCTACTCTAACATCCTTCCAAGCATTTTATCAAACACTTAATAGGCACATAATAAAAGCATAGAAAACTAACAAGGAAAATAAACCTAAACATCCAATTGTAAGCATCAATGACTAACAATTAAAGAGAGTAACAATAACCATGGAAAACATAAATTGCGTTAATATGGAAATTAAATCTAACATGAAACATCCATGAACTAAATTGTCAACATAAAGTAATCACAAGGGAAAATAAATAAACTAGAATGCTAGAGAAAATAAAAGTAGAAGAGAAACTAAACTAAAGGAACATTGAACCTGGATTTGAGAAGAAATAAACCTAAAACTAAGAGAAATCCTAAAACCTAGAGAGAGGAGCCTCTCTCTCTAAAAACTACATCTATAACCTAAAATTATGTGAATGAGAAGTGTCTCCCTTGATTTCTCCACTATGCAGCTTCTAATCTCTATTTTCGGGCTAACAACTGGCCAAAAATAGCCCAAAAATCACCCCAGCAATTTCTGATACGTATAGCACATGGCTCATGCGCGCGTACGCGTCATGCACCCGTACGCGCCGTTTGTCTGCGCACTGTCCACGCGTACGCGTGCTTTGCACGTGCGTGTCGCCTAACAGCAAGGCAACTATGACAAATTATATATCGTTGCGAAGCCCTGGATGTTAGCTTTCCAACGCTACTAAAATTACCTCATTTGGATCTCTATAGCTCAAGTTGTGATCGATTGAGTGAAAAAAGGTCAGGGCTAACAGCATTAGCAGTTCCTTCAATTTCTTGTATTCCTTCCACTTTTGCATGCTTCCTTTCCATCCTCTAAGTGATTCCTACCCTATAAACCCTGAAATCACTTAACACACATATCAAGGCATCGAATGGTAATAAGAGAGGATTAAAATTAGTAAATTTAAGGCCAAAGAAGCATGTTTTCAATCATAGCACAAAATCAGGAAGGAAAATGTAAAACATGAGAATTCTCTGAATAAATGAGAGAATAGTGGATAAAATCTACTCAATTAAGCACAAGATGTACCACAAAATAGTGGTGCATCAAATCTTTCCACACTTAAACGTTAGTATGTCCTCATGCTAAACTCAAGAGAAGCTATAAGAGTGAAGAGGAATGGTAGAAAGTATGAGATGCAACCTATCTATATGAATGAAATTACATGCAAAATGTTTCTACCTACTTGGTTAAAAGTAAATAAACCTTTCAAGAACAAATATGAACTGGATTTCACTAATTCAAATCATAAAAATGAAGTACAGATAGACTTGCAGAAGAAAATAGCTTATGAAAGCCGAGAACAAAGAATCGAGCATCGAACCCTTACCGGAAGTGTATACACTCTAATCACTCAGGTGTTTAAAGTTTAATTCTCTCAATTCTCTACTAAGCTTACTTTCTAAGACTTGCTCTTCATCTAACAATCAACAAAAGTTAAATGCACCAATACACAAATCAAGAGGTCTTTTAAAGGTTGTAATGGGGTTAGGGTCAATGTAGGATTGTATTTGGTTAAGTAAACTGAAATTCAAATCCTTAATTAACATAAGCTTCTCACTTAGCCTAAGGCATTCCATGTAATTACAATGTAAAATCTAACTGCCCATTAACTATGTTTACCACATATCATGCATCCCAAATTCAAGTACAACTCATATGCATTGATATTATTACTAACCTGGGGCATTTGTCCCCTTTTTATTATTATTATTATTTTTCTTTTCTTTTTCTCTCTTTTTTTTCTTTTGTTTTTCTCAATGCATATGATTAAGGTATTGAATGCAAGAATATGTGCTTAACCATCTTTTTCACAAATTCACAAAAAATATACAATGCCCAATTCTCAAACCAAATATTGGCAAACCCAATTTTCCCACACTTAAATCATGAACACTCTCACTAGTCTAAGCTAACCAAGGATTCAAATTAAGAACATTATTGTTTTCCGATTAGAGATAGTGATGTGATAAAGTAAAGAATAAAATGGGTAAAATAGGCTCAAATTGATTTGCAAAGGATAATGAAAGGGTATGACCATATGGATATGTAAGCTTAGTGAAACAAAGGCCTCAATCACATAAGTGCATGCATACATTAAACCATGAAAATATAGAATTAAGCAAGACAAATATCACAATTTTAGAGAGAACAACACACACCAAAATAGAATATTGGTTGATAAAATGCAACCAATCGAATAGGCTCAAAATCTCACTGGTCTTGTGTGTTCGAGCTCTAAACCATGTTCCAAAATAAAAATCTTCAAACAAGTTTAACAAAAATTTTGATTTAAATTAGTGAAAATGCTATAAAAGGTTTCTTGAAAAAGAAAATATCACTTCAACTAAGCAGTGGTAGAATATGCACAAAATCTAACAAATATGCAATCAATCATGCAAATGCAACGATGAACTAACAAGGGAAATTAAATATTGGTGTTAAAAAGAGAGTAACTAACCCACGGAAGTCAGTATCAACCTCCCCACACTTAAAGATTGCACCATCCTCGGTGCATGCAAAGATGTGCAGGTGGACGGGGGTTGTGAGCCACAACTGCTGCTCTTTCTTCAAAGATTATGCTATGGAACTTGATGTTCTCTCCATTTAGAAGCGTTTCGTTCCCCTTCTTGGTGGCCATCCTGAAAGAAGAGAGAAAGAAAGAAGAGTAACCCACAAACAAAGATAGGAAAATAATGAAGATCTCAACTACATGGTAGTTACAACATGCAAGTGAGAAAACAGTAGAAGCAAATGACATATGAATGCAAAAATTACAATAATGGGGGAGAGAGTGTGGGTAATGAAAGACAATATAAGTGTAGATCAATGCAAATGGAATACAAGTATCATAAAAATTAGCATTGACTTATGAATAATAATACCCAATCAGAATAAAACAAGTCATGAAGCACCAAAATAAAGCAAGAGATATTCAACAGTTGAGCAAGAAGATTCAACATCGAAGAAAAAGTATCAAATACAGAAAATAAAATGAAAATATGCACAAAATCAAAATACAATGAGTGGAAGTATGCGAATGCAATAAGGAAAATAGAATGAAAGAGAATAAGGATGAGAAGTTAGAGAAATAAAGAAGAAGAAAGTAAGAAAGGAGGAAGAGAGAAGCAGAAAGGAGAGAAGAAAGAAGTAAGAAATGAAAAACAGGGTGCGACGCGTGCGCGGAGGTCACGCGTGCGCGTGAAAATGGACACGGCCATGCGACACGTAAGCGTTTGGCACGCGGACTCGTGGGTGGTCTGAAAGCAAAAGAACGCGCACGCGGCAAGGACGCGTACACATGGGTGGTTTTGTACCTCTAGCACAGTGCCAGCCCCAGACCATCATAACTCTCTGTTCAGCACGCTATTTACGCCGATTGCCATTTCCACGCGTGCGCGTGCTTGACGCGTACGTATGGATTGCCAAGGTTGCAAGTGACGCGCACATGTGGGCGTGCTTGTGCGCAGAGCATGCTTCCTGCCCCAATCCCGCGCAAATCTCTGTTCAAACTTAAAGTTTTTCGCACTCACATATGACGCGTGCGCGTCTTAGACGCTTGCGCGTCGAATGAGTTTTCTTTATAATGCAAAATGCAGGTGATGATGCAAAATGTATGAATGACACTGATAAAAATAAAAGAAAATAGAACTAAGAATGAAAAGGAATAATCATACCATCGTAGGTTGTCTCCCACCTAGCACTTTTCTTTAAAGTCCTTAAGTTGGACGTTTGGTGAGCTCCTTGTCATGGTGGCTTGTGCTTGAACTTATCCAGGAATCTCCACCAATGTTTGTAATTCCAATGGCCTCCGAGATCCCAAACTAGGCGCAAAGAGCCTTCAAGCAAGTTAAAGCAAGTGACAAGGCCCCAAGAGTGTCTATTGTTGGAATGAATTACGGGGTCCCAAACCTTGCTTTTGCACCCGTCTTCTTGTAGATCATCATTGTTCCAACCGGGTGGCAGGTAATCTGAATTCTCACTGAGACATCCAAAGAACTTTCTAGACCCATTCAATCGAGCTTTACACCAATCCTTGCACCTCAACTTGGAGCACGCAACCATATTGAACCTTGCATGATAACTCTTACTACTAACCATCTCCCTCTTACTCTTAAAGCCAAAAGAGCTCTAAGTTGACCATCTGTCTCAATTAGCCCATATTCGTGGGAAGGTAAAGGTTAAGGATAAGAATTTTACCCACTTTAATGCTGTATTGGATGGTAATGGTTTTGGGAGAGGAGTTTCTAATGATCTTGCGAGCTCCACTCCCTCGTGTTGTTTCTTAACAACTTCCACCTCTTTGCAAGCTTCTTCAATTTCAACCTCTTCCTCTTGTTAGCTTTCTTCCAATTCAATCTCTTCTTCATTGTTTACCAAGGGCGTGGGAGGTTGTGCTTCTTCTTCTTCAATCTCCATCTCTTGATCAACCCCTTCAAAGTCTTCAACCATGATATGCCTTGGAGGTTGTACACCCTCCTCAACACCAATTTCAAATGTCTTGGAAGGAGGCTCTATGACTTGACTTTCCCATGGAGGTCTGCATCTTCCAAGTCTTCAACCACTTCCTCTTCTTCGATGATTTCGGCTTTCTCCACTTGCTCTAATACAAAATCAAACTCCTCCTTGATGTCTTCCTTCACTAATTCTTCAACTACTCCTTCGTCTTCAAGGGTCTCTCCTACCTCCACCCTTTGGGCATCTTCTTGCTTCTTTTGAAGTATGAATTCGTGAAACTGATCCATTACATCCCTAAGACGATCCCCTCTCTCTTATTCCATGTCACTAGCATAATTGGGATCGCGTTGCTCTTGGATTGATGGAAGTGGGCGTTCTTCCATGGAGGGTGGTGATAGGATGGAGAGATCATTATGCGGTTGAAAAGGAAGTGCACTAGAGCTTGAGGGTTGAATATTGGGAGTAAATGATGAATCCATGCAGGATACAAGAGCTTGGATAGTAGAGGTAAGACTAGTGAGAGTAGAGATAAGTATGGCTTGAAGCTCTCCTTGCCCTTGGTGAATACGAATAAGAGTGTTGGTTCCAATAGAGGTTGGGGTGGATAGGAGGGTTCATTTGTTGGAAGAAAGAGCTCATAATACGAAGCTGGTTCCTCTTGATAAGGGTATGGAGATGGTGTATATTGAGGTGGTGGTTCTTGGGGATAATTATTTTGGAATTGGGGTGGTTCTATCTATGGTTCATATGGTGGTTGGTATGGTGGATATGGATTGGGGTCATATGGGGGTGTTTGGTGGTAGGGGACTTGTGAGTATGGTGGTTCAAAATTATGGTGAGGAGGGGGTTCATAGGCGTATGGTGGTGGTTGTTGATAATCAAAAGAGTGCTCACCATAGCCGTTATCTTGGTATGCTTCTTGGAATGACTCTTGGTCATAGTATGTTGGTGGAGGTTGTTGACAAGAGGGTTGATCAAATCCTTGTGGCTCCTCCCACCTTTGATTGTCCCATCCTTGATGCATATTCCCATTGTAATCGCCATTTCCTACAACATAATTAGACCTAAACTCATAGCCAAAGGGGTGAGAATTCATAGTAGATAATAAAAACAAAAACTGATAAAAATAAGCAATTGAGTCCTAAACAAACAAAACTAGCAAACAAGGAAAAAAGCAAATATTTACAATAACCAATAATAAGGCACATGTTTGCAATTCCCCGACAACGGCGCCATTTTGATGAACGAACTTTTATGTGGTCTAGAATTTCACAATAAGTTCTCGTTGCAAGTATAGTTTCTAAACCAACAATAATCCTTTCATACAAAAATTTGGTTGTCACAAGTAACAAACCCCTAAAAAGTAATAACCGAAGTATTCAAACCTCGGGTCGTCTCTCAAAGGAATTGCAGGGAAGTGTATTTATTGTTGGTTATGAGTTGTATATTTTTGGGGTTTTGGATTAAGAAACAAGAAAGAGTAAATGGTAATAAAAGTCAAATGATAAAGAGGTCTTGGCAAGGTTTGGTGGTCAAGGATCTCTCTCCTTATCACTAACCACAACATGAGAATTGGCAAGGATCAATCGCGTTAATTCATCCTCTAACTAGTAGTAAAGGAAAGTTAAATGAGTTATATCAATCCAAGTTCATAAGTCCTAGATCTCCACTAATTCAATTAGTGAGAACTAGAGTTAATAGCTCCAATCATCAATTACTTGGACATTAGCAACTCAAGAGTTCCTAAGTTACCATCCCAAGCCAAGAACATAAAATCTACTCTAACATCCTTGCAAGCATTTTATCAAACATTTGGTAGGCACAAAATAAAAGCATACTGATAAGCCACTATTTTATGGTTTATATTGTATTTAATTGAGTGATTTTTATCAAATTCTTGCCCACTTATTCACATGATTTGTATGATTTTACAATTTCTTCCCAAAATTATTCCATAGTTGAAAACAAGCTTCCTAGAGATCTTTTTATTGTGTATTTTAATTCTCTTTTATCCCATTCGATGCCGTGATCCGTGTGTTAAGTGTTTCAGGCTTCATAGGGCAGGAATGGCTTAGAAAATGGAGAGGAAGCTTGCAAAAAGGGAAGGAGCGCAAGAAATAAAGGAGACAACCAGCGAACAGCGACGCGCACGCATGGCTGACGTGTGCGCGCGATTTGGACAAAATCACAGCGACGCGTACGGATGCTTGACGCGTACGCGTGGATTGGAGTTCACGCAAACGACGCGAGCGCATGCCTGACGCGCACGCGTGGAGAGGAAAATCGTCAAATGACGCGTACGCGTGACCGACGCGTACGCTTGACCAATGCGTACGCGTGACATGCGCGATCTGCATAAAATTCAAGAAACGCTGGGGACGATTTTGGGCCGCGTTTTGACCTAGTTCTCGGCCCAGAAACACAGAATAAAGCCAGGGAACATGCAGAGACTCAGGATATACTTAGCATTGACTCATAATTCACAATTTCAGGATTAGATGTAATTTTAGAGAGAGAGAGGCTCTCTCCTCTCTCTTAGGATTTAGGATTAGGATTCCTCTTAAAGGATTTAGGATTTCTTCTTCTCAATTTCCAGGTTCAATGTTTCTTTTATTTATTTTCTCAATTTGGTTTATGAACTCTTTATGTTTAGATTGATTTTCTATTTAATATAATTCGAGGTATTTCAGATATATGATTTTTATTTAGCTTTCTATATTCTTGGCTTTGGTTGAGTAATTAGAGACTCTTGAGTTATCAAACTCTTTTGTTGATTGATAATTGAAAGTTGCTAATTGACTTGAATTCCACTAACTCTAGTCTTTCTTTGGAAATTGACTAGGACTTGAGGATTCATATTGATTTATCCACTTGACTTACCTTCATAGTTAGAGGTTGACTAAGTGGGAGCAATAAGCAATTCTCATTACAATTGATAAGGATAACTAGGATAGGACTTCTAATTTTCATACCTTGCCAAGAGTTTTCTTAATTATTAATTTATTTTTCTTGTCATTTAAATTACTTGTTCCTTATTTCAAAAACCCAAAATAAAATATATCTTTTTCCATAACCAATAATAAATCATACTTCCCTACAATTCCTTGAGAAGACGACCTGAGGTTTGAATACTTCGGTTATTTATTTTTATTGGGTTTGCTTAAGTGACAAACAAAACTTTTGTACGAAAGGATTCTCTGTTGGTTTAGAAACTATACTTACAACGCGATTATATTTGTGAATTTCTTTACCGATAGAAAATCCGATAGTCAAAATGGCGCCATTGCTGAGGAATTGCAAACGTGTGCCTTATTATTAGTTATTGTAAATATTTTCTTTTTCTTATTTATTTGTTTTTGTTTTTGTTTTTAATTTTTATTAGCTACTATGAATTCTCACCCATTTTGCTATGAGTTTAGTTCAAATTATGTTGCAGGGAATGGACGCTATAATGAGAACACGCATCAAGGTTGGAACAATCAAAGATGGGAGGAGCCACAAGGATTTGATCAACCCTCATGGCAACAACCACCTCCAATGGACTATCAACAACCGTTCTGTGATGCATATCAAGGAAATGGCTATGGTGAGTGCTCTTTTGATTATCAACAACCACCACCATATGCCTATGAACCCCCTCCTCAACATGACTTTGGACCACCATACTCACAAGCCCCTTTCCACCATTCACCTCCATATGACCCTTATCCGTATCCACCATGCCAACCACCTTATGAGCCAAATGAACCATACATAGAACCACCCCCATTCTAACATAATACTCTCATGAACCACCACCTCAATATACACCATCTCCTTATCATTATCAAGATGAACCACTTTCCTACCATGAACCCTTTCTCCCAACAAATGAACCCTCCTATCCACCCCCAAACCTCCATGGAGAAAGCACTTACCGATCTAAACTCTGCTATACAAGCTTTCGTCACCCAAATTAGACCACCGAATACCTTCAACAATCAACCCTCAAGCTCTAGTGCACTTTCTTTTCAACCACAGAATGATCTCTCTATCCCATCACCACCATCCATGGAAGAGCACCCACATCTATCAATCCGAGAGCAACATGATCCCAATGATGCTATTGACATGGAACAAGAGAGAAGGGATCATCTTCACGAATCCATACTTCATAAGGAGCTAGAGGAGGCACTAAAGGTGAAGGTAGAAGATACCTTTGCAGATGAAGGAGTAGTTGAAGGGAGTTATCATAGAAAGGAAATCATCAAGGAGGAGTACGATTTTATATTAAAACAACTGGACAAAGCAGTAATTATTGAAGAGGAAGAAGTGGTTGAAGACTTGGGAGATGCTGAACCTCCATGGAAAAGTCAAGTCATAGAGCCTCCTTCCAAGACGGTTGCATTTGATGTTGAGGAGGGTGTACAACCTCCAAGGCATGTCATAGTTGAAGACTTGGAAGAGGTTGATCAAGAGATGGAGATTCAAGAAGAAGAAGCACAACCTCCCATGCCCTTGGTGCGCAATGAAGAAGAGATTGAATTGGAAGAAAGCTACCAAGAGGAAGAGGTTGATATTGAAGAAGCTTGCAAAGAGGTGGAAGTTGTCAGAGAAGAGCACAAGGGAGTGGAGCTTGCAAATTCATTAGAAACACCTCTCCCAAGGCCATTACCGTCCAATACAACGTTCAAGTGGGCAAAATTCATATCTTTATCCTTTGCTTTCCCACTTGAATATGGGCTACTAGAGACGGATGGTCAACTTAGAGCTCTTTGTGGCATTAAGAGTAAGAGGAAGATGGTTAGTGGTTGGAGTTATCAAGCAAGGTTCAACATGGTTGTGTGCTCAAAGTTTAAACACACATGTTGGTGTAGAGCTCAATTGAATGGGTCTAGGATGTTGTTTGGCCGCTTCAGTGAGAATTCAGACTGCTTGCCATCCAGATGGAACAATATTTCTCAACAAGAAGATGGGTGCAAAAGCAAGATTTGGGACCCTGGAATTCAGTCTAGCAATCAATACTCTTGGGGCCTTGTCACTTGCTTTAACTTGCTTGAAGGCTTTATATGCCTAGTTTGGGATCCCGGAGGATATTGAAATTGCAAACATTGGTGGGGATTTCTGGATCAGTACAAGCATAAGCCACCATGACAAGGAGCTCACCAAATGTCCAACTTAAGGACTTTAACTAAAAGTGCTAGGTGGGAGACAACCCACCATGGTATATTCTTTCCTTTTTATTCTTAGTTTTATTCTATTTTATTTTCATTTTTATTAGTGGTCATTCATAAATTTTGCATAAGCATCTGCATTCTGCATTTTTGCATTTAAAAAAAAACACGCACGCGACGTGTAAGCGTCGCGGACGCGTCGCGTCACAAGTGCATTGGGAAGAAAAGAAAATTGAACAGAGAGTCACGCGAAAGCGTGGCTGGAGGCATGCCTTTGGCACAAATTGAACCACGCGACTGCGTCACTGACGCGTCCGCGTCATGTGGGAAAAATGCCTCCCACGTGTCCGCGTCACCCACGCGAACGCGTGACCTAAAAATTGACGTAAAAAAGGGTATATGACAGTAAGTTAGGATGGAGTAGGGCTGGAATCGTGCTAGAAACACAAGCCCTACCACGCGAACGCGTGCTTCACGTGTCCGCATCGTTTTTCAAAAATGGTCATTCACGCGATCGTGTCACCCACGCAAACGCGTCACCAAGATTTTTGGCAAAATGACTTTGAAACAGAGAGTTGCGCGAACGCGAGGCTGCATTCGCGCCAATCGCACAAATCAGGCCACGCGATCACGTGACCCACGCGTCTGCGTCACCTGACCTTATCGCACACCACGCGACCGCATCACTCATGCGTCCGCGTCACCTGCGCCGCACAACTTATCCAAATCAGCACCAATTATCTTATCTTTTCTTTTCTAATCCTAATTTCTTCTATCTTTTCTTCTTTTGTTCTTTCTTTCTTACTTTATCTCTTTAACTTCTCATCCCTATTCTCTTTCACTTTCTTCTACTTAATTTATTTGTATACTTTCATTCATCTTTTAATTACTGCATTTAATTATTTTTCTTTCTTCTTAATTTTCTTTTTAGCATAATTATTTATGGTCTCTTTTTCTTTCTTTTTCATGCATTTTTATGTTGGTGTTGGAACTTTATTTGGGTCTTATACTATTGCTTATGGATTATTATGGAGTTGTTTGACAATTCATATTAATTGTTTTTGGAATGCTTGCATGTTCCAATTTCATTCTACCCCTATCATATTAAACATGCATACTAAATATTTGTGAAAAAGCCCGTATGGCATTGTGCATTCTTCATTATTCTATCCTTCTACTCTAATGCCTGTTTTTCACAAAACCCTTTCTAAATTTTATTAATTAATTATAATTGTCAATACAAACGTGATTGTCAGTTTGTTACAAGTAATAATACATTTTTAATTTTTTATGCCTGATCTATGCTACTCATGCCTTTGCCGGCATGCTAATAAACATCTTGCATCCAATACTTACCATGCCTTGCTATATTTCCATTGATGAACTGATCACACGGAATCGCGACCATGTCTTTCGTTCACTATTTTCCTTACCTGGGCATCGATTATTACTTGCAATGTCCTCTTCCTTGCTCTAACCCTTGGACTTACTTGCTACTTCTCTTCTCCCTTTCAGGATGGCCACCAAAAAGGGTAAAGAGAAAGCCTCTAACAAGCCACCGGCGAAGAGCGGAACGAAAGGAGCACCAGTTGAGGAACCACAACCCCCGCCCACCTGCACATCTTTGCATGCACCGAAGACGGTGCAATCTTTAAGAGTGGGGAGGTCGATACCGATCTCCGCGAGTTAGTTAGCCCCTTCTCAACACCAGTTTTTATTTTTCTTTATTAGTTCATTGCTGCATTTGCATATGTAATTGCATGTTTGTTTGATTTTGTGCATGTTCTTCTACTACTACTTAGTTGAAGTAATAATTTCTTTTTAAGACCCTATTTTTGAAAAATTTCACTAATTTAAATCAAAACTGTTGTATTAAACTTGTTTGAAGCTTGTATTTGGAACATAGTTTATAGCTAAGAACACACAACCTGTGAGACTTGAGCTTAATTATATGGTTACATTATTTAGCCATAAATTTTTATTCTTGTGTGTTTTCTTCTCTATGATTGTAATTTTTTACTTTGTTCTATCCTATATGTCCAATGTTTAGTGTATTTAAATGCATGCATATGATTGAGGCCATTATTTGATTACTAGCTCACTTACCCCAAATAGCCTACCCTTTCAATTACCTTTGTTAGCCACTTTGAGCCTTTTAATCCCTATTTGTTCTATATTTTACCACATCACTAGCCTTAAGCAGAAAAATAAGTAATTACCTGGTTTGAATCTTTGGTTAGCTTAAGATAGAGATTGTGTGTCAACTAAGTGTGGAGAAACTGTGGAAACATGGGTTGATAGGAAATGTGTTGTGCTTCTACTTTATTTAAATATTGGAAATTTGGGTACCTACTCATGTAAGACTAGAAAAATTAAAAGTCCATGTGCATTGATATGTTAAAAAAAAAAAGAAAAAAGAATATATATACATATATATATATATATATATAAATAAATAAATAAATAGGGGACAAAATTACCCCAATGCTAAGTTTAATAAAAGATCAATGCATATGTGGTGAAATTAAAGAAATATTTGGTACATGAGTATGTGATACAAAAGTGGGGATTATGGGTAGCTAGGCATGAAATCAGAGTTACATAGAGTGTGTGTGTGTTAGGTGAGAGCTTAGGCTATTCAATGATTCAATTTATAGCTCACTTAGCCATATATATATATATATATATATCCTCACCCTTACCTTAGCCCCATTACAACCTTGAAAAGACTTCATGATGTTTGCATTGATACATTAAATATTTGTTGATTGGTTAGATGAAGAACAAAGTTTAGAAAGCATGATTAGAGAATAGTAGAGTGATTGACCCTAGACATTTGAGAATTAGAGTGATATACACTACCAGTAAGGGTTCAGTGCTTGATTCTATGTTCGCTGCTTTCATAAGCTATCTTTTCACAAGTTTACTTGGTTTCACTGTATAATTTGAATTAGTGGAATTTGGTTTGTATTTGTCTTAGAGAACTTGTTTGTTTTTAACCAAGTAGGTAGAAATATTTTGTATGTAGTTGCATTCACATTCATAGGTTTCATTGCATGAGTCTTGCTTTTCCCTACTAATTTGTTTTATCTCCTTAAGCTAAGCATGAGGACATGCTAATGTTTAAGTGTGGGGAGGTTGATAAACCACTATTTTATGGTTTATATTGTGTTTAATTGAGTGGTTTTTATCAAATTCTTGCCCACTTATTCATATGATTTGAATGATTTTACAATTCCTTTCCAAAATTATTCCATGGTTGAAAACCTGCTTTCTAGAGATCTTTTTATTGTGTATTTTAATTCTCCTTTATACCATTCGATGCCGTGATCTGTGTGTTAAGTGTTTCAGGCTTCATACGGCAGGAATGGCTTAGAGAATGGATAGAAAGCTTGCAAAAAGG
>NC_029781.3:87222185-87232834 GCF_000817695.3 Arachis duranensis
AAGGAAGCTTACAAAAAGGGAAAGAGCACAAGAAATAAAGGAGACAACCAGCGAACAGCGACACGCACGCATGGCTGACGCGTGCGCGCGATTTGAACAAAATCACAGCGACGCGTACGCATGCTTGACGTGTACGTGTGGATTGGAGTTCGCGCAAACGACGCGAGCACGTGCCTGATGCGCACGCGTGGAGAGGAAAATCGTCAAATGACGCGTACACGTGACCGACGCGTACGCGTGACATGCGCGATCTGCAGAAAATTCAGGAAATGCTGAGGATGATTTTGGGCCGCGTTTTGACCCAGTTCTCGGCCCAGAAACATAGAATAAAGCCAGGGAACATGCAGAGACTCAGGATATACTTAGCATAGACTCATAATTCATAATTTCAGGATTAGATGTAGTTTTAGAGAGAGAGGGGCTCTCTCCTATCTCTTAGGATTTAGGATTAGGATTCCTTTTAAAGGATTTATGATTTCTTCTTCTCAATTTCCAGGTTCAATGTTCCTTTTATTTATTTTCTTAATTTGGTTTATGAACTCTTTATATTTAGATTGATTTTCTATTTAATATAATTTGAGGTATTTCAGATATATGATTTTTATTTAGCTTTCTATATTCTTGGCTTTGGTTGAGTAATTAGAGACTCTTGAGTTATCAAACTCTTTTGTTGATTGATAATTGGAAGTTGCTAATTGACTTGAATTCTACTAACTCTAGTCTTTCTTTGGGAATTGACTAGGACTTGAGGATTCATATTGATTTATCCACTTGACTTACCTTCATAGTTAGAGGTTGACTAAGTGGGAGCAACGAGCAATTCTCATCACAATTGATAAGGATAACTAGGATAGGACTTCTAATTTTCATACCTTGCCAAGAGTTTTCTTAATTATTAATTTATTTTTCTTGTCATTTAAATTACTTGTTCCTTATTTCAAAAACCCAAAATAAAATATATCTTTTTCCATAACCAATAATAAATCATACTTCCCTGCAATTCCTTGAGAAGACGACTCGAGGTTTGAATACTTCAGTTATTTATTTTTATTGGGTTTGCTTAAGTGACAAACAAAACTTTTGTACGAAAGGATTCTCTGTTGGTTTAGAAACTATACTTACAACGCGATTATATTTGTGAATTTCTTTACCGATAGAAAATCCGATAGTCACATACAAAACTAACAAGGAAAATAAACCTAAACAACCAATTGCAAGCATCAATGACTAACAATTAAAGAGAGTAACAATAACCATGGAAAACATAAATTGCATTAATATGGAAAACATAAATCGCCACCTCCCTACCTGCTGTGTCTCTGCGTTCAGGTCCCTCAAGGAACTCTTCGTCAATCCTCTTTTGTCTCTCTCATTCCTCATCATATTCTTTTCCAGGCGTTCAAAATCATGGTTCTGCTGCTGTGTTATAGTCTTCCCAGGTACCTGTTGAATCTCGCCATTGTCGCGTCCAAAACACGCAGCCACACAGTTCAGATGTCTAGCGTCGTCGTTGGCTCCATAACTGCCATTCTTTGCGCTTCCGTCAGCCTCCTCCTGCTGCACAGCAACGCACTTGCGCAACCCCAGTGATATGTGCGTCGTCTCCATAGCTGCGCCCGACAACGCCATCTGCAGGGTACAGATCCGTGGTGCCATCGCGTTCCTTCTGCCCGCCATTCTCTTCGTCTCCCCTAGCTACGTGGGCTACGCTGCGGCGACCTTGCACGGTTCCAGTCCCTCGCGATTCCGCCTCATCCTCTCCCATCCGAATCCGTCACGACCCAGCAAGGGAAAAGGCTTCGTTCGCTGGTTCTTTCTCCATCCGGGTCAGAAGCTGCACAACCCGCTGATCCACTTTCAATCGGGCCCGGTCGTCAGCTGCTCCAACCCTACCGCTATGGGCAGCCCACAGCCTCCCTCCTTCAAATGGGCCCTCTTCAATTTTTCCTCTTCACTCCATTGGGTCTGCTTTCAACCAGCCCAACCCTCTCCCTTCCAATAACGGTTGAATGTGAATGTGAGATTTGAATTTGCTCATAATTGCACGATAGCGTGTAATCTGAATCAATCTCCTGATTATTTGCAGTTGTTATCATCAAGATTTCCTTCCCCTCTGTTAACACATAATTACTGTTTTCATAATTATAATTTGGAAACTAAATATTCCACTCATTCAATTCAGAGGGCAGAATTCCTATTTTGTCCTTGTCTTGTTCCTCATTCGATTGTTTCTTCGTCATGAGTCCCGCCGCCAGATCCCATCTTGCCTCCCTCGGCTCAGCGCCACCACTAGTTGCCTCACTTATATCATCCTAATGTATATTTTCCGTGACCACTATATGCTTACCTCCATGGTCAAACGTGGTCTCTGGAAAACATTATTCTCTATACACCTCATTGCCTACCTCTTTTACGAGAACATCAAATCCGCTTGCTCCAATAGTGACTTGAACCCACTCGTTGATCTTATCGAACATACATGTATCTATCAGGACGCGACCAACACTAAACGAATTACACGTTTTCGTTAAAGTATCGCACTTTACCACTTCA
This sequence comes from Arachis duranensis, assembly GCF_000817695.3. Classification (NCBI taxonomy): domain Eukaryota; kingdom Viridiplantae; phylum Streptophyta; class Magnoliopsida; order Fabales; family Fabaceae; genus Arachis; species Arachis duranensis. The sequence continues at coordinate 87,224,739 of NC_029781.3, forward strand.
CCCCATTGATCTCCTAATCTTGTGAAGGTCTCCTTTGACCAGGCATGTAGAGGTACTCCATAACATTTCAACCAGACTCTTCTAGTTTCGCTCTTCTCAGTCTCATCCCATCTCCATACCATGTGGAACAATTTTAATAGATCGTTCATTCTGAATGTGTACACTTCCTCTGCATTAGCTAACGTGTCAAACGTAAGCATTGCTTTGTATGCACCCAACTCCCTTATATGCGTTACGCACTTCCATTCATTATGAATCTTTCGACGTAGTAACCTGTAAGTTAATCATCTTCTTTGTGCCTCCCACAACACTCCTTTCTAGCCAAGTAACATTATCTTTTGCCACTGGTATTTCTATTTTCTTGGACCATCCGTTCTTATTTGGTTCCTTGCCCTGTGCATCTCTTGCAAACTTATCTACATGCTCTTCCATCTTCCTAGCAATCTTGTGCTGCTGAGGTCCACCTTCCTGTCCTTTTTTTGCTGATTCCTCCACTTCTTTTCATTTGACATCCTTCAGTTGATGTTTTCTTCTATATTTTGCTTCTTTCAACAAACATTCTTTTACCTCTCAACACCATGTGATTCATTTCTGCAATAGTCTTCAATGCTCCTCCTTTTGTGGTGTATCGGATAAACGCAAATAGATAGATCTGCCCATTCTTATTCTTTCACGCGAGATAAATGTCTATAATCCTGCCCGTCTAGTTGAACAGACGGAATAGTTCGCGCTTTGAGATATCAACCGGAAGATTATCAGCAAAAATCGTGAAAGAATCTAGCTCCAACCAATGATACTCTTCTTTGTTCCAAATTCGGAGATCCTTATCCTGTTGGTTTGTATGTCTATTTGTTACCCCTCCTTGTGTTTACCCACCCCGTATTTTCCCCTCTCTCTCTTTCGCTCTCTCATTGCAAAAAAAAAAATAAAAAATAAAAATTTTTATATTGTTCTTAATGCAAGTACAGTAGGTTATTTCACGTTCTTGTCTAAAAGACAATAAAAAATATTTATAAAAATTCTGATGTTTAAATTAATAAAAAATTAAAATAAATTTAAATAAATTGAGATTGAAAAATATCTAAATTTAATAAAGTATTTATAGAGATAATAAATAATGATTTAATCATCATTTTTGAATCTCTTTATTTATAATAGTGGACAGTTTTTTTTTTTTAATATTTGAGAAATTATCCTAAGTTAAAGTAATTCCTGAACTGTAAATAATATTTGAAGTAGTGTATAGCAAAATTTTACTTACCATGCAATAAGTTGGGTTGGGCACGGCACAAATTATGATTTCCAGTCTTCCATGCTCCGAATAGATTGAATAGGTTGATCCGTATGACTTCCTGAACCAGCCTTGTTAGATCTGATGGACTTTTATGGAGTTTTTATAACTTAAATGTGCTTTTATTTGGACCATAACTTTATTTTTGGCTCACGTGATATAAAAATATGTTGAGCTATTTTCAATGTTACATCAAGGGCCATTGCTTATTCATCTTAGATTCGCAAATTTTCCTTTTATCATATTCATGACACATCGAGTACCACATATATCTGATTGATGCGTTTTGGAAGTTTCATGAATAACGCTTGCTTTAATTTATTCCAGTTATTATAACAAGGGCTAACCACTTGTTCACATAGTACAAGCCAAGGCATTAATTCTCTTCTTATGAACATGTATTCATACCACCTTTCAAATATAGTTATCGGAATTAAACTGCTAATTGAATCGATTAAACTATTGATTTACTAATTTATTAATTTAATCGGTAGATTATTGATTAAATCAAAAAAATTAATTTATATAAATAAAAAATATAAAATAATAAAAAATTTAAAATTAAAATTTAAAATATATATTTAATTATTTATTAATATTTTAAAAATAATCAAATTTTAAAAATAACTAATATAAAGATAAATATAAAATTAATAAATATTATTACAATAATATCTTAAGTTGATATAATAAAAATAATAATCCATGAACTATATTAAATTGTATATAATTTTTGACCAATTCGATAAAAAAAAAATCAGCAATATCCGTTGCCCAATTACGACAAAAAAAAAAAAGAAAAGATAGGACCCAATTTGATCATAACTGCTTGGCATGTAACATAATTAAAATAAAACATATATTAGACTGAACCCTTGTAACCCAGTAGCTATAGGGATGCGGTTTTTGAAACTTTGCAAAATTAGCGCGTTCACCGGATTTTGACTGATTCATTATGATTTTGACCGGTTTTTATTTTTAAACGGTTAGAATATCAAATTAAACCGAAATAAAATTTAATTTATTAATTTTTTCGTTGAACTGGGTCGATCTGATTCAATTTTTACAACTATCCTTTCAAGTCAAAGTTTGCTCTAGGATTTCGAACTAAGCTCAAAGAAAAGAAAGCGGAATATCTCTTCTATAAAGATATAAAACATGTGCTAGGAGAAGTTATTAGAGGTTCACTTTTTTTTAGATATTAGACAAAGTTTGATGTAATGTTTTAATATAGAAGCTATGGTAATTTGTAAAATATTTTTAAGTTTGAAATTTAAAAATATAAAAATATAAAAAAATATAACCTTAGTTTGTCAAAATTGTATAATTAGAAGTCTATAATAAACTCATAATTATATCAACTATAGTCTCCATTTATTGATTATACATCCTAAACTTAAATTGAAAGATGAACTTAAAAATAATCTTTATAATTATACTATGAATATTCAAAGGCAAGAATAACTAAAAGAGAAATTCTAGATTACCAACACATTTTATTTGAATTAAAGTTAATTTATTTTTTTCCTTTTCGTTACCCTAAAAATGTTAGCCATCTAGTAAAACCCTAATTAAAACAGCGAAAATTCAAATACAATTAAAAACTATTAAATGATATAACAAGTTTTTTAATATCATTTTCAACTCGACATGAGTATTCATTCATCTTAAAAGAATGAACAAAGATTAAAAACCAAACTAGAGTGAATTTGACATATATCATGCTACAATAATTTTTAATCGGCTTGAATGAATTGTTTGAAAATTTCAGTGTAAGCATTGAAAACAAACCAATCTTTGGTTACAGTTCTATGCAATTAATTGTACTTACAAAAATACGTCAAAGCTATGGTGAATTTCGGTATAATTGCCCAATGGTAATATTTTTTTGAGGAATGTTAGGAGGCCAGCAATTTTGGTGTTTTATAACCATCAATTAGCCATCAATAATGTTTTTAATAGTGTGAGATTATATCTAATGATATCTAATGGTGGGAGATCTATCACTTTTGTTTTGATGGTTAAGTGCTGACCAGAAAATACAAAAGTTGCTGGTCTTCTAGACTTTTCCTATTTTTTTTGCTAATTTCATTGGTTTTATTAAACTCAATCGTCACATGTCCTTTTAAAATGTACTCTATGTCCCTGAGTTTAGAGTTAATTTACTCACATTGTCAGCTTTTTTTTTTTCAATTCTGCACCCACGTAATAATTGGTTGTAATTACTTCACTATTCATGACACCAGACATTCAAAGGGGATTAGAAAGGGTAACTTGCAGTAGTGACTATACATCCTAGAAGATAAAACCCCAATTGATTCCTCATTGCATAGTTCACAAAATTTTCTCGTTCCTTCTTAATTTAATGCACATATCAACATTGATCAAACCTCAAAAAATTTGTGTAACTCATAGTTATGGCACACTTGTTTAGGTCATGCATCTCCTATAGTTTTATCGCATCTGGAGAACATTTTCCACTTACCAAATAGATATGATTACCATATCGGTAAAGTTTGTCATATTGCAAAATCAAGAACTTACCTTTTGAATCACACAATAACATGTCCCTAAATGTATTTGACTTTATTTATTGTGATATTTGGGGACCGTGCCATGTCTCAACTTATAATAAAAAAATATTTTTTTCTTAATTATTGTGAATGATGTTACTCGTTTCTGCTGGATTTATGTTATCTAACAAATCTGAGGCCACAATTTGTTTGAAAACTTTTTTGCGTTGATTGACACTCAATTTAGCACAAATATCAAATGTATCAGGTCTGACAATGATAAAGAACTTTTTTTCACTAAATTCTTGCCATAAAGAGGAGTTTTGCACCAATTTTTCTACCCTTATTATTGCCTCTAACAGAATGTAGTGGTCAAACACAAGCACCAACACCTTCTCAATGTGGCCAAATCTTTATTCTTCCAATCCAAGGTGTCCATCTCTTTTTGGAGAGAATGCATTTACCATGGCAGTTTTTTTCATTAATAGAACACCATCAAATTGCTACATTTCATGTGTCAATTTGAATTGCTTTTTGGCAAGCCAATCAATTATCCAAACCTGAGGTATTTTGGGGGCCTGGCATATGCAGCAACCCATCCCAACTCTAGAACCAAGTTTTTCCCAAGAGCGGTGGGGTATCCAATTGGCTTCAACGATTATAGACTCTACAACTTTCGTACCAAATAATCCTTCATCTATAGATATCAACAATGCATTTCTCAACGATGACTTAGATGAAGAAGTTTACATGAAGTTATCCTTGGGACACCCCCAAAGGAAACAAGGGCTAGTGTGCAAGTTAACAAGATCATTATTGTATGGGCTGCGACAAGCCTCAAGACAATGGTTCACTAAATTTTGCAACACCCTCACTAATCACAGTTTCAAACAATCTAAACAAGACTATTCTCTCTTTGCATTTGGTGAAGGCGACTCCATCACGTTCCTCATAGTCTACATGGATGACATCATTATTGCTTTTTCGAAGCAAGAAATGGTGGAAGATGTAAAATAGCAGTTACAATCTATCTGCAAGCTTAAAATCATCCATTACCTTAAATTATTGGAAAAAATAGGTTTCTTGGGATGTAAGCCCGCCAACACACCTATGGATGCTAACCTAAAGCTTAGAGTCGCTGAGGGTGACCCGTATATGATGCCTTGAGCTATCGAAGGCTAATTGGACGGCTCATGTATCTTACAATATCTAGGTCTGACATTACATTTATTGTGGTGAGCTAGCATAATATATATCTGACCCTCGTATGCCTCATTTATATGCTGAACATAAGATTTTACATTACTTAAAGGAAGCACCAGGGAGGGACTTCTCTTCTCAGCCAAATCGAAGTTTAACATCTCCATATATACTGATACAGATTGGATAGTTGCTTGGACACGAAAAGATCCACCATAGGCTATTGCAGATTCTTAGAAGACTCTCTAATCTCGTGAAAAAGTAAGAAACAAGACTTGGTCTCTGGAGTCCCATGGAAGCTAAATACAGGGCACTAGCTAATGCTGCATGCGAAGTCATGTTAGTAATAAAACTTCTGAAATTCAAGTACATTAATATGAGCTCTACCATGATTTTTTGAGACAATATCTCTGCAATTCATATGGCATCCAATCCAACCTTACATAAGCAATTCAAATACATTGAAATAGGTTGTCATTTTATTCGAGAGAAAGTTGCAGCTAAAACTATCAAGCTGGTCTATGTTTCTAGTAGTAAGCATTAGCTTGCAGATTTTTTTACCAAAACTCTCCTCGCTTCACAACTCTAGTTCCTCTTGGCCATGTTAGGAACTTAAAATATGTATGCTCCAACTTGAGAAGAATATCAAATATAATTTGTATTTGTAACAGATAATAGTATAAGTTAACAAGTTAATTAATCATATTACTATATCAGATATATTAATTAACTCATTTTATATATAAAAATTCACTTATGTAACTCTGTAACTGAGATACACAGTTAATATTTAATATAAATTTATTTATTTTTTTTACTATTCAACAATTCTTTCTTACTTCTTGCATTCTATATAATTATTATTTTTATACTTATATTGGGCACAATTTTTAAATTCTAAAAATAACCCACAAAAATAATTGAATTTATTACTCAAATTGAGATAATTAATACAATTTCATCGACTCCTCCTATCACATCCCAAAAACCAAAATCAAGCAAAACAATTAACCTAACATATTTTTACACATTAATTATTATTTTTATATAAAAATATGTTTATATGAGTAGCCCCTTTATAAATGAACAAGTAGCATCACATGATCCATTTACCGAAGGACGTATATGTGAAACTTTTGCCTGAGACTAAATTTGAGTAAACGTGATTGGGTAGTGTGCGACCTCTTAAAAAAATCGTTATCTAGCATGTGTTTGAATTATAGTTTACAAATAAAAATTTATATAAAATTAATTTTATAAATTTGATTTTGATAAAAAATAAGTTTGTGCTAAAGTGATTTATGTTTGATAATTTTTGTATTAAAATAGATTATAATAAAATAAATGTTGTTTGGCTTATACCATTTAAAATTATTTTTAGATAAAAAAATTACTAAAATAGACATCAACTTAAATAAATTTTTTATATTATCCTATCATTTTAATTTAGATATTTAAATAGATCTTTGTTCATACCCTGGCCCAACGACAAAGGCCCAGGTCCAAATAAAAGGCCTAATCTGAAGGATTAAGCCTAGCTAAGTACCGACCTTCACGTAAGAAGTCGGTATCAACCACGACTTGGTCTGAAGAAGTCGGATGTGAGATTAGCTGGCAGATAAACACTCATTCAAATGAGTAACCGCCCCTAAAATCTCTCTAACCGCTTCATAAAGCCATATCTTAACCTCCCCAAGATAATGGGGCGGTTAACACCCTAAAGATACGGCACTACTCCAACGGTGGTTATTGGCTCACCACTATAAATACACTGACACCCCTCAGGTATCTCTAAGCCCAATACTCTCTAGACCTGCTCACACTCTTGCTAACTTAGGCATCGGAGTGTCTTTGCAGGTACCACCCCCATTCACTCACGTGTACAAGTCGGAAGAAGGCTCCAGCATGCAAACCAACTCGGAGCTCACCATCTTTCGGACGATTGGGCCATCCCACACCATTTACTCTATTAATCTCCGGTTACCCACCGTAACATTGGCGCCGTTGCCGGGGACCCGAGAGATCATCCATTGATGGCGGACAGATCCCATGAAGACGGCCATGTGAAAACAGATTCCGAACAAGAGAATCTGGACACAGGTAATAACAACATGGACTTAATCCTCCACCAGGAGGTCAACCATCAGCAGAGAGAGGGCACCTCCGGGGTAAAAAACCCGAAGGCAAACTTCTCGGACGAACACGAATCAGAAAAAGGCGGACCATCCCACGTAACTGAACTAATGGGACTAGTCCATAGCCGCCTGGAACAATTAGAGCAAGAGCGGGAGAAGCAAAAGGAAACTGAAAAGTACCTCAAAGAGGAGATGGAGCGGCGAAAGGAGTTAGAAAGAAAACTCTTACAGCTAGAATCTTCCCTCAAGAATCACAACTCCCGCGACGAACGAGAAGAACAACTCTTGGGCGGAGTCGATCCTTTCAGCGAGGACATAATGAGGGCAAAAGTTCCGAGAAACTTCAAAAGCCCCGATATGGACCTCTACGATGGAACCACGGACCCAAAGCATCATCTAAGCAACTTCAAAAGTCGGATGTATCTAGCTGATGCTTCCGACGCCACTCGATGCAAAGCCTTCCCGACCACTTTATCAAAAGCGGCGATGAAGTGGTTCGATAGCCTTCCCCCAAGATCGATCACTAGCTTTGAAGACCTCTCAAGAAAGTTTTTGATGAGGTTCTCAATTCAGAAAGACAAGGTGAAGCACGCACCGAGCCTCCTGGGAGTAAAACAGGAGGTCGGAGAATCTTTACGAGCCTATATGGAAAGGTTCAATAAAGCTTGTTTGGAGATCCAAGACTTGCCCACAGAGGCAGTCATAATGGGGTTAGTCAATGGGCTCAGAGAAGGTCCCTTCTCACAGTCCATATCTAAAAGACACCCCGTTTCTTGTTACGACCTTAAGAATGTGATAGAAAAGCTGGCCAGAGAAGGTCGGCTCGATAGATATCTCATGGAAAGGTCGGACAATCACGGAAAGAGAAAGCGAGAAGATATGGATAGAAGAGACCCACCGCCGCAGACTCCAGAGAGACATATCCATATGATCTCAGGAGGATTTGCGGGAGGGGGG
>NC_029781.3:87232924-87234948 GCF_000817695.3 Arachis duranensis
TCACCCGACCTCCCTACTATTTCGTTCACAAAAGAAGATGGGCAAGGGATAATCCCCGGGCACGACGATCCCGTGGTGATAACTATGATCCTAGCCAATGCCCATCTCCACCGAACTCTAGTGGACCAAGGAAGCTCGGCGGACATTCTCTTCAAACCTGCTTTCGACAAGCTTGGGTTAGATGAGAAAGAATTGAGAGCCTACCCCGACACCCTATATGGATTAGGGAATACGCCAATAAAACCACTAGGATTTTTACCCCTTCACACCACTTTCGGAAAAGGGGAAAAATCAAAGACTCTGAGTATAGACTTCATAGTCATTGATGAAGGGTCAGCCTACAATGCCTTAATTGGCAGGACTACCCTTAATCGGCTCGGAGCAGTGGTATCCACTTCCCACCTCTGCATGAAATTTCCGACCTCAGCGGGAATAGCAACGGTGAGAGGAGACCAAAAATTGGCGAGGAAATGCTACAATGAAAGCCTAAATCTGAGAGGAAAGGGCAAAGAAGTCCACACAATAGAGCTCGGTGGCGCAAGGGCCAGGGCAAAGAAGTCCACACTATAGAGCTCGGTGGTGCAAGGGCCAGAGAAGAACTGCGACCTCAACCGGGAGGAAAAACCGAGGAGATACAAGTCGGTGGAGAGGAAGGGAAAAACACATACATAGGAGCCAACCTAGGGGAAACCCTAAAACAAGGGTTGGCTGAACTCCTAAAAGCTAATTCCGACCTCTTCGCTTGGAAGGCTTCCGACATGCCCGGGATTGATCCCAAGCTCATGTCCCACAAGCTCTCGGTTTACCCAGGGTCCCGACCTGTACAACAAAGAAGACGCAAACTCGGACCAGAACGAGCCCTAATAGTAGAAGAACAAGTACAGGCGCTTCTGGAAGCTGGCTTCATTAGAGAAGTCACGGGAGGCCGGCTTTATTAGAGAGGTCAAATACCCAACATGGCTAGCCAATGTAGTGCTGGTCAAAAAACAGAATGGTAAATGGAGAATGTGCGTCGACTATACCGACTTGAATAATGCATGTCCTAAGGACCCTTATCCCCTACCAAGTATTGATACCCTGGTAGACTACAGCTCGGGGTACCAATACTTATCATTCATGGACGCCTACTCGGGATATAACCAAATCCCGATGTACGAACCCGACCAGGAGAAAACATCATTCATCACACCCCGAGCCAACTATTGCTACGTGGTCATGCCATTCGGATTAAAGAATGCAGGAGCCACATATCAAAGGTTGATGAATAAAGTGTTTTCTCCCCACTTGGGGAGCCTAATGGAAGTATACGTCGACGACATGCTAGTAAAAACCAAGGATGAAGTCGACCTCTTATCCGACCTCTCACAAGTCTTTGACACCATAAGGTTGCACGGGATGAGACTAAATCCTGCAAAGTGCGCCTTCGCGGTTGAAGCAGGAAAATTTCTAGGATTCATGCTAACACAAAGAGGGATTGAGGCTAATCCCGATAAATGTAGAGCCATCCTAGAAATGAAAAGTCCGACTTGTTTGAGAGAGGTCCAGCAGCTCAATGGTAGACTTGCAGCCCTCTCCAGATTTTTGGCAGGATCGGCAATAAAATCCCTTAAATTATTTTCCTTATTAAGAAAGGGATGCCCATTTGAATGGACTCCGGAATGCGAGGAGGCGTTCCAAGAGTTCAAAAGATTTTTAAGCCAACCTCCTATCCTATCCCGACCAGTACCTGGAAAAGACCTCGTTCTGTACTTATCCGTAGCAAACAGGGCTGTCTCGTCAGCCCTGATAAAAGAAGACGAGGTCGGACAACACCCGGTCTACTTTATCAGTAAAGTCCTACAAGGCCCTGAACTAAGGTACCACAAACTAGAAAAGTTTGCCTACTCCTTAGTGATAGCCTCACGAAGGCTACGACCTTACTTTCAAGCTCACACAATAAGAGTCCGTACGAACCAACCCATGAAGCAAATCCTCCAAAAGACGGATGTTGCAGGGAGAATGGTTCAATGGGCAATAGAGCTCTC
>NC_029781.3:87235097-87235790 GCF_000817695.3 Arachis duranensis
GACTACATGGGAACTCTATGTAGACGGATCCTCCAACAAAACAGGAAGCGGTGCAGGCATAATATTAGTAGATGGAAGAGGAACCCAAATAGAGGTTTCCTTAAAATTTGAATTTCCGGCTTCAAATAATCAGGCAGAGTATGAAGCCTTGATCGCCGGATTAAAGTTGGCAGAAGAAGTCGGTGCTACAAAGGTGATGATATACAGCGACTCACAGGTGGTAACCTCCCAAATAAGCGGAGAATATCAGGCGAAGGATCCTAATATGAAGAGGTACTTGGAAAAAACCTTGGAACACCTTAGGCGCTTTGCAGAAACCGAGGTCAAACACATAACTCGGGATCTAAATAGCAGAGCGGATGCCCTATCCAAATTAGCAAGTACCAAACCAGGAGGAAACATGAGAAGCCTGATTCAAGAAACCCTCCAAGAGCCCTCGGTAGCAAAAACAGAAGATAAGCAATAGATACTTGAGGTAGTCGGTTTAAACCTCGGATGGATGAATCCCTTAGTCGAATACCTGAAATTCGACATCCTCCCTAAGGAGGAGAAAGAAGCTAAAAAGATCCGAAGGGAAGCACAACACTACACCTTGGTGAGAAATATTCTCTACAGAAGGGGGATATCAACACCACTATTAAAGTGTGTACCGATCTCGAGAACTGCCGAGGTGTTGGAGGAAGTACATAGTGG
>NC_029781.3:87235973-87236889 GCF_000817695.3 Arachis duranensis
TTAGCTACTATCACCGCTCAAAGAAGTCGCAGGTTCCTTTACAAAAATATCATCACAAGATATGGGATACCTTATTCCATTACTACGGATAATGGAACCCAATTCACCGACGCTACCTTCCGAAGCTTAGTAGCCAGTATGAAAATTAAACATCAGTTCACCTCGGTAGAACACCCACAAGCCAATGGGCAAGCCGAGGCAGCCAACAAAGTCATACTAGCAGGACTAAAGAAGAGGCTACAGGAAGCAAAGGGAGCTTGGGCTGAAGAGCTCCCTCAGGTGCTATGGGCTTATAGGACAACCCCCCAATCCGCCACAGGAGAAACACCTTTCCGACTAGTCTATGGTATAGAAGCCATGATTCCAATAGAAATCAATGAGCAAAGCCCAAGGGTAATTCTCCACGATGAAGTCGGGAATGTACGGGGACACAAAGAGGAGCTCGACTTGCTCCCCGAAGTCCGAGAAGATGCCCAAATAAGAGAAGCAGCATTGAAACAAAGGATGACTACCAGATACAACAAGAAAGTCATTCAAAGAACATTTGCCCCGGATGACTTGGTCCTAATCAGAAACGACATTGGAGTCAACAAATCAGGAGAAGGAAAGCTCGCCGCAAATTGGAAGGGACCATACAAAATCAAAGAAGTATTAGGAAAAGGTTATTATAAAGTAACCGACTTGAATGGCGCTGAGTTACCAAGGTCGTGGCATGCTTGTAATATGAAAAGGTACTACAGTTAAAGCGAACTCTACTCCCTGATGTACTCTTTTCCCAACTTCATGATTTTTTCCCAAAAGGGTTTTTTCTGGAGAAGGGTTTTTAACGAGGCATCATAGTAGAGGCTAAGGGAAAAAAGGCTATTAAAAACCCTTAGTAGCAAGAAGGTACCTCCCCAATTAATAAAGATCTTTT
>NC_029781.3:87237365-87238611 GCF_000817695.3 Arachis duranensis
TGCATAAAAGCCCTTAAACGAAAAGGCTTGAAAAAAAAACAAAGACAAGCCAATAGGAAAGGTTTTCAGAGGAAAGATCATAAGGACGTTAAAATATTGAAAAGCATGCACGCATAAGATAACTTAAAACCCTTGTCCAAAAAGGGGCATTTATTTTGTTAATCTAAACCCTTATTCAAAAAAAGGGTACTCGCCGAAATATTTTGTTTACGGCCTAAAAAGGCCAAGACAAATTGTTCACACAACCACCAAACAACATATAAATAAGTTTAAAAAAGGGGGGGACTCACAGGCCGAGCCCCCATATAGCCATGAAAAATAAAGTTATTTTTTCAGAGGAGTAGACGAATCACCACCACCAGAGTCAGGAGGAGCGCCACCAGGACCAGGAAGAGAAGCTGAAGAGGAAGTCGGAGGAATGACTGAAGAGCTCGGAGCATCTTTGGAACGAGGAGGAGACTCAATAACCCTCTGCCCCCGAGTCTTCAATTCCAACTCGAAAAGGGGGACAGGAGGATCCACGATGGCACCATCAATAACGACCTTATCAGGATGTAAAGGAGAAAGATCCAAGTCGGGAGCGATAACTCTGACTTGCTCCAAGAAAATTCTCCAAGACTCCTCGGCACCATCAGCGATAGAGTCCTCCAACTCGGCATACGCGTTCCGAGAATTCAGCAAATCCTTCCTCACAGCCACAATATCTTGAAATAAACTTTGGTAACTGTCCTGTGCTGCCTTCCTCAAATTCGCCTCCATAGTACATTGGGCCTGCAGCTTGCTCTCCTTCTCCCGGAGGCTATCTCTCTCCTCCCTCAGTTTAGCCACCTCCTCCCTCAACTCCCTCTCATGATCCTGGTAAGCAAGGAGCCTCCCCTCTAACTCTTCAACCTTCGAGGTTGCCCCCAAAGAGCTAAGGGGAGTCTTTTCAAAAATGTCCAAAAGTTTACCACAAACACCCGCCGCCCTAAAACTCTCCTCGGCCAGAGTGGTGAGGTGATTTCGAACAGAAACATCATCCATGTTTATAAAAGGATAGATGTTCTTTCGGACGAATGCGAGAGCATCCGCCTTAACCCCACCATCCAAAGAAGAGCCAGACTCTGAAGTCTTGCGCTTCTTCTTCTCTGGCTCAGGAAGAAGTTGGGCAGAAGGGAGTGGCCGTGACAAGGTTGAAGAAGAAATTATAATGGGTTGAGAGGGAGTGCCCACATTCTTAGGAGGAGGAGGAGGAGGAGGAGGAGAG
>NC_029781.3:87238751-87251569 GCF_000817695.3 Arachis duranensis
TCATCCAGGAAAAAGGGGTGGTGACCCTCTACGGCTTGCACTTTGAAGAAATAATTTTTGAAATCATGAAAGGATTCGTCAAAGAGGGTGAAAATTCTCCGACCTTGTATGGCTCGGAAAGACACCCATTGTTGTTTGTTATTTAGCCCACTAAAGGGCTTAGTCATGTGAAAGAGAAAGAAGAAAATCCTCAAAGAGGTCGGAAAGTCCAAAGCGTGACTAACAAACTGATAGATCTTCAGAAAACCCCAAGAATTGGGGTGAAGTTGAGTAGGGGCAACTCGACAGTGATGCAAAACAGATATTTCGAAATCCGAGAAAGGAAGAAAAACACCCAAGCGGGTGATCATACATTCATACATAAAGAAAAAATGAGGGGCGGCCTCATTAACTCTCCCAAAACAAACCCGGTCTTCCGGACCCGGGGTTATCAACTCATATTTTGGCTCGTCCTCCTCCGAAGTACAAAGCCTATGATGAGTACAAAGATGAGTAATAAACTCAGCGTCGACCAAGGGTTCCTCCCCAAGGACCGTGACATCAACCCACTGAGAAAGAACATCTACAGAAGCCATTTTCTTTTTTTATGAAAGGTGACAGAAACCTACAAAAAGAAAAAAGAAAGGAAAAATCAAAAAACACGGTCCCTAAAGAGAAAAAAAAGAAAAGGAAAATCAAAAAACACGGTCCCTAAGGAGGAGAGATACGAAGCCAGAATCTACAAACCAACCTATCCACCCACAAAACAAACACATGCAAACAGAAGGCATGACGTGAAAGAAATAAAACTAACCTTTATCCAAAAAGTGAAGGTTGGAAAGAGCAGAAATCTTCGAGCACAAGAATACAGCACGAACAAAGAAAGGAGAAGTTTGAAAGATTGCAGAAACGGAAAAATGAAAGAGAGGAAAAACATTTGTAAACATGCTAAGGGGCATAATGGTAAAAGTGGAGCAGTCATTAATGAGATTGCACCGTTACCAAAGCCCTCAATGCTTCCCCAACGACACGACACTTGAACTGACGTAACTGTCAGAAACTAAAGGTCGCGAAAATCACGTCGGTTTCCAAGATCCGTACTCTTTCAAACAAGTCGACTACGCACCCGAGTTGAATACTTGAACCCAAACTTTAAAGAAAATTTGGGCTCAAGTAGGGGCACTGTTCATACCCTGGCCCAACGACAAAGGCCCAGGTCCAAATAAAAGGCCTAATCTGAAGGATTAAGCCTAGCTAAGTACCGACCTTCACGTAAGAAGTCGGTATCAACCACGACTTGGTCTGAAGAAGTCGGATGTGAGATTAGCTGGCAGATAAACACTCATTCAAATGAGTAACCGCCCCTAAAATCTCTCTAACCGCCTCATAAAGCCGTATCTCAACCTCCCCAAGATAATAGGGACGGTTACCACCCTAAAGATACGGCACTACACCAACGGTGGTTATTGGCTCACCACTATAAGTACACTGACACCCCTCAGGTATCTCTAAATCCAATACTCTCTAAGACTTGCTTACACCCTTGCTAACTTATATATATACGTGTGTGTAAAAGAATATTTAATCAAATATGTTATATTTTTTAAGTATTTACTAAGAATGTTATTTTAGTATTTTTTTACATCGTACTCTTATTCTAGTTTTTAATATTAATTTGGAATTCAACGTTTATGATTTTATTATTATCTATGATTAATTTTTTATTTAATTTATTTTTTTAATGGAATCATAATCTATGTTATAAAAAATTACACTAAAACATAGTACACGAGAATTACAATTATAAAAGAAAGTTCTAAAAATAATAAAAAAGTTAAATATTTACTTTGTAGTGATTGAAATAAATCTAAAAGTTCTTGATGATCTTTTTATATAGTATATTTTTAGTATTTTTGTAGTATGCTATAATTTTTTACTATTATTATTTACAGTTAATTTTTTGTTTAATTTACTTTACCTAATAGAATCAATAAATCATATTATAGAAAGATAATAACAAATATAATACGCAAAAATCACAATTATAAAAATTTAATGTATAATGTTAAACAAACAGTTGAAAAAAATAAAAAAAAATAAATAATAAAAAAGAGCTCATATAAATAGAAATAACAAGAATTTTATAAATAATACAATAACATACGTAAAAGATAAAGTTGGTAAAAGATAAATAAATGGTTAATATTTATGGCTAAAAAGCCCATTAAAAAAACGCAGCAACTAAAAATAGTTACTTCTTGTAAACGTAGTTTTGGTAGCAAAATCACTTCTGCGTTCATGCAAAAAAAATTTACCAAACCAAAAGTTGAAGCTTTAAAAAAATCTAAACCTGCTTCTTCCCTTCCAAGCTTCCAAACACACCCTTATTATGGCATCCTAAAGCTACGTTAGATGGTCCTCTTGCAAGTATTTATTTGCACAACTTTTTCTGCATTAGCCAGAGTATGTAAATGGTAAAAAGATTATATATGGGGCAGGGAAGAAAAAGAAGTTATACAAAAGAAAGTATAAGAAATCATACAATCAAAGAGGGTATCTACTTTACTTCTTTAATTTCTTTCCATTAACTTTTAACAATGCAATCACATAATTATTTCATCATTCGTGTTCGAATATTAGTTCTTCGATTTTGAAAAATATATAATTTGATGGAGCATGGTGTTTGGAGAAAGGCACTACTTAAACTGAAACATCAACGCCAGTTAAGAGTGTCTCAAATAAGACACATATATATGGTAGTGGGTGGTCCAAATTTGAAGATGATTATATATAGCATGTAACTTCTGAAGGATTGAATTCCAAATACACAAAGTGAAAATGACTGCCTTGACAACGCATTATTATAGCGGCACCAGTTTTCTTGATAGGATGAAAATGACGCCAACAAATTAATCTGATGAAATATTTACGTGTCACCCACATTGCATCGATCATCAACATTATAGTACATTGAACTACTACTGCTGTATATATGATTTTGGTCATAGTAGATAACACATAAATCTGACCATCAAATCATTAATAGACTGCGTCAAAAAGAAAAGAAAAAGTTAACAAAAATTTCTACCTAGAAAATGTATGGCTGCATCATTATATAATTTTTTATTTTCTGGATCGGTAAGGCCTAGGGGGCATTGCAAATTTGCAATTGACAGGGACATCAAAACAAAAGCAAGGATAAGGGTAAGAAATAGTAGTGATAAGAAGAAGAAGAAGAAGAAAATATTATTATTATTGTTATTGTTATTGTGTGAAAGAATAAGGTTGAGGGACTCTGGAGAAAATTTTCTGTCCAGGAGCAAGGATAGCCATGGGATCAAAAGCGGTCTTTCTTTCAACGAATCTGGACCATTGATGATTACCAAAGTGGTTGATCCAATCTTGTCGTGAGTGGTAGTGAGGGAAGTATAGCTTGAAATCAAAGGCTTTGGCTAAGCAAAGCTGAAGAATCTGACGGTTCTGTTCCACCAAGAGTTGAGGCGATGGTCCCTTTGGTGGTGCTGGACTAAACCTCAGCAATGCTACTATGTAGAATATGTCACTCTCTGGCACCACCACCGATTGTCTACTATCCCACCTGATCATCATAAAAAATTAATCACTAATTAATAATTAACCATGTCATTAATTAACATCTATATGGGTCAAAATTGAATGCGCGTGACTGTATGCAAGTAGCACACCCTGGCTGGCTGGCTGGCATGCAGAAACATTGGGCACGAGGTGGGTGGGGACCTTTGTTGTTATAATAAGAACGAAATTGAATTCCAATACAAGACCCAGCATATAGCTCAGGAATTAAATCTTTTTTCTACGGCCCACATACATTATACAAACAAAATAAAAACAAATGTCCCTTAGCTTTTACCACTTGAGAATATAGGACCAAATTAAAACAACTTATTAATAAAAAGAATAAAACATCTTATTATTATACATAAAAATAAATTAAATTACATATATATTTATATATAAATATATTAACAATTAATTTTAATATACAAATAATATTTTTATACTATTATTATGTTTAACTCCCTCGAACAGTCTCATGTATTTGACTCACGCTCTAAATTTTAACTACCATCATGTGGTTTATTAATATTTGTGATCACCGTTATTAATTAAAATAATTAAATAATTTGATATATTTAATTAAATTATTATTTAATAATTTTAAAATTTTAATTTCACATAAAAATAATTATACAAGTGAACCAGTCCACACCATATACACATAAAGTTCTTTATTACGAGTTTGACCATATATGTGTATACTTACTTGTTTCTCAAGAGAGGGTAAACTAAGATGGGGCCATGGACACCGTCCTTGAGGATCTTCTTGAACACCTCGCTATCGAACTCGGAGATATTGGACTTTGAAACGAACAGGTTGAGCCAAGGGTGTGGCGCATCCCAAACGCCGTTGATTTTCGCATGCTCCTCGTCACGCTTTACACGTAGCAAGAACTCCGTGTATCCCATGTCCACCTGGAACTTGAGACCCTTGATGAATCGTAGCCGTCCAAGCAATCCATCAACAACCTATATGATAATAGGAGGGCATTTACGCCATCACACACACGGTTCATGGCTTCATGCTTTACAGATTCCAGAAAATGATGGCGTTTTGGCCATTTCTGGCAACTGTGGGGACCGTAACGTCAGCGAGATCTCAATGATCAGCACCGAAATTACCACAGTGCCATCACGATAAGTGCAAAGTACAGTCCCGTTTGGGTCATTTTTGCTAAGGCATGGGCCTTTTTATTTCACGAAAGCGTCAGAAAATCCAACGGAAGATACATCATTACTGTATTGTCAGTTTTCAGCACCCATTTCAAATGGAGACACAAAATTCTCAAATAATTTCTTATTATTACACTAGACTAGATAGCATTTCTTAACAATTTTTGTATTTTATAGAATAAGCACACATGACACGGTGGGCTATATGTGCGCCATTAAGTTTGGACGAGAATAATAATAAGCCGTCCTCCATTCATCACTCTAGTAGTTCCAACTCTACTATATCCGTCGTATATTCACCTGTTTTACCAGGGACCCACCCAGTCTACGGTTAAGAGTTTTAATTAAGAGGGACCCAGTTAGCAACCACCGAGGTCAAAACAGAGTCATGATTGGCCCCTTAGGATATAATGGGAGTAAGGTTAGATACATACATACCGCATCAACACGGGAAGGGTTGTCTGAGTGACGATAGTGAAGAGCGAGCTCCAAGCAATAGAGAACAGGACCGGCAGAGGGAGGAATATGAATGGGGTCGAACACTTGTTGAGGGTCCAATGGCAAAGTGGGCCACCCGTTGGAGGGGTCGTCACTGTTCACAAAAACGAACCCTTCCACGTAGTCGAAACACGATTCACCTTCTTCTCTTCTCACCAGCCACTCTGCATCGCTACTGAACTCCTCAAATTCACTGTAAACTACCCTTATCCATCTCACCTAACAAAACAAACCAAAACATAATCACCTTCTATCTACGTGTCGCACGCTCATGCATCCCACCACCGAAAATTCGGGAGCTAATTAAAAATATGTCAATAAATAAACATAAAAAAATATACAATATTATTCACATACCGTATGTGGAGCTTCCTGAAGTACAATCCTGGCCCTAGTGATGATACCGAACTGACCTAGACCCCCAAGAACTGCAAAGAAAAGCTCTGGACTTTGCGTTTTTGAGCATACTATGGTTTCTCCTTTCCCCGTAACCACCTCCAATTCCGTTACGTTCGAAGTCTGCGGGCCGTAACGGAACGCTTGGCCGCTCACGCCTGCATATGACAGCGTTCCGCCAACCGTTAAGCTGAGGTAATCCGTCCAGGAGCGCGGGGCCAAACCGAACTCCGAAACGCAGCGTTTCAGGACGTCTTCCCATAATGCCCCTCCCGAAACGTCGACGTATGGTGCGCCGTTAATCCTCACGAGCTGGACAAGTTCGTTCATGGAGCGCATGTCGAGGACGAGACCATGCTCCGCCATGGCCTGACCATTGATGGAGTGGCCGTTCCCTCGTGCCGCCACCGTCAGAGTCGGAGACCTCCCCGCCGCTCTCACCACCCGAGCAACGTCGTCTGTGGTGTAGGGCCTTACGAGTGCCAAAGGCTTCACGAATTTCAAGCCGCCGAAGTCCTTGCTTGCTATTCCCAAGTCATCGGTGGTGATGGCTTGAACGCCAAGCGTTTTGGAGAGGCTGGAAACGACGTCGTCGTCGGGCTTCGGTTCGGCGTCATTTCCCGGCAGGAAGTGCTCCGCGCAAGCTATCATGTTGAGTTAGTTGTATGTGTGCTACCGGTTGCTCCGGTGACCGGTGAAGGAATGGTTCTTGCCCTTTGAAATTGAAGGCTTTGCTTGTATGTGTTGTTTTGTGTGCTGAGAGAAGGTTTGGCCTTAAATAGTGACTTCCTTTGTATTCATTTGGAATTTTCTTTCTTGAAGGATAAAAGCTAAAGAATAATGCTGCAAACCGCTACTACTCTTTTTTTACACCAACACTACAGTGGAGCATCTAATAAATCACACACAGTTTATAGGTTAAAATTCTTACTAGTCAAAACTTCTAAATTTTTATTTTAATAAATATATAAAAATAAAATAATAATTTAATTTTATATTTTCATAAAAATTTAAAAATATTTACTTTAATATAATGATAAATTTATAAAAATTTAACAAATATAAAATAAATACTGTCAGAATATATTAGGATTAATTAGTATTTATTAGAATTATTTAATATATTTAAATATTTATTATAAAATATTACATTTTTGTTATTATAATTTTCTTAACACATATAAATATCTTTTTATATTGTATCATTTCAAATAATTTTTGAATGCATTCAATAATATACAAATTTATTTTTCAGTTTAGTCTCTTATTTCTAACAAATACATTAAAATTTAAATTTTTAATAATCTTTTAATTTATAAAATTAACATGAACTCTTATATATGATACCACATAAATAAATCTTATTTTTATTTGTTTATATTTATGTGGTACAAATACTTATAAATATATTCCACGAATCTTCACCTATGATGGCAAGTAGTGTGCAACTAATTAACGATGAAGAGGATAATCAGCCCACAGTTTGATATATATGGAAATTAATGGACTATACTATAGTAAAAAGTAAATGCAGCACACACCTATTTTGAAAATTTCTCCACCATGAATTGAAATATTATGATTTATGACGTAATGATTTCGTTCAATATCCTGTTGACGCTATGATCCTTTTCCACATCAACTGTCTGCCACTTATGTAATTTTCTTGAACTGCAATATTAT
Organism: Arachis duranensis; assembly: GCF_000817695.3. Classification (NCBI taxonomy): domain Eukaryota; kingdom Viridiplantae; phylum Streptophyta; class Magnoliopsida; order Fabales; family Fabaceae; genus Arachis; species Arachis duranensis. Next base: position 87,246,078 of record NC_029781.3, read on the forward strand.
TATATTCTTCCCAGGAGTGTATGTAGTGTTAAGTTGAACGTATCCTCATCGTCTTTCCCGACCCGTGAGCTTTTATATCGCTGAAAGTAGTAAGATATCATCATACCAATCAATTTATTTTATGAACTTCTCAATCAATTCTAATTTCGAGTTTTTAAACGCATCAACCTGATTTTTTTTTAATAAATTTAGTCTTGATGTGATTAACAAATCATTTTAGAATATGTGATATTGCATGCTAGTGTTAGCTAGGTCTCATTCGGTAAAGTGACTAGTCTTTCACGAAGAAGTACTCACTTCATTTCGTATTGATATGTTTTTAATTTTAAAAAGTAAAATTCAAATTAGTTTATTTTTTATTCTATATATGTTTTTAATATTGATAAATAAATATTTTTTTATCATATTTATGTTTATTAAATATATTTTAGATATTAAAAATAATTTTACAAACTATAATTCTTAAATAACTTCTATTTTAAATTACTAAATAGTAAATATAACTATTATAACTTTTAAAAATTAATTTTAATAAATTATTTTAAAATACCAAAGTTTGATCAAAACAAAACATAGTATACCATTTATAATTAATGCCAGCATCCCACTAATCAGTTACCCAATCAATTATTGATTTCCTAGTGCCATGTTGTAATCAATTACCAATCAAAGCCATGTTAATTATTTGGCTGGATGCCTAATTTTTTTCCCAAAAAGGTTGTTTGGTTTTTTTAATCATATTTTATAATTTAACAAAGAAAAAGTATATGGAACCAACTAATAATCAGCCAAGAATGAAATAATATAATTAATTATAATTAGGTTTATTAATTTATAATTTAATTTGTTTGTTAAATTATTATTGACCACATTCAAAACATGAGGAAAGATACGATAGTGTTAGGAGAGAATCATGGAACAGATGCTTTGATCATTCATTAGTTGGTTCCATATAATTAATTATGTTTTATTAATGCGTAACACATGAAATATAGAAATTATATCCAAAACCATCCAATTTACGAGAAAAAAAAACATTCGTGTGCCTATCAGTAGCAACATTCGTGTGCCTATCAGTAGCAACATTCGGTTAAAGTCACCAGTGCCTCTGGTTTACCAATTGGCTGATTCTTGGCTTATATAGAGTTAGTTCTCTAACATTGTTGTTTAACAAATTAAAGACTAATATGTTGACTCCAAACTTCATTTAAAAATTTAATATTAGCTAATAAATTATTATATATACAAAATAAAATTTAATTTTTAATCACTTGCTTAAACAGACGATTAAATTAACACTCGACCTACGCATGTTGTTATTCAAAAAGTTTGTTTTGGTTTGATAATTTGTTATCATTGTGCTTCATTAACTTGATTATTTCATTAATCAATTTGGAATAAGAATCTTCGTTCCTTTAATTCAATATAATATATCACATGATGAAATCATTTTAGTTAAGTGCGACGACTGTGCGGGAACAGATCAGGTTGTGGTTGTCCATGGAGGACCTATATTGATATTTATGATTTATGATTATTTTTATGTAACTATTATGTTAAAGAAGTTAAGTTTAAACTTTTCTGGAGTCCACATATGCAAATGAAATTTGAAGTGTTGTTGCCTATGAAATCGGAGATATTATTAGTGATATGTTGTAAAATAAATAAAAAGATATATTAAATATAAAATAAAGATGTATAAATAGAAGACTCTATTATTAATATAATTAGTTCAATAATATTTAAATATATATAATAATATTATCTGTTGTATTGTGTATATATATACAAAGATAAAAAGAAGTATTAAAAATAAAGAGAGAGAGAATTGCATTTGTTTATTGTTACTATTTTAATATAATAAAGATGATTAATATAGCTATTAATATAATATGTAAAGAGTAATAGAAAGTAGAATTTAAAATACTTATAAAATAAAAGAAGAGAAAGAATTGTAGTAGAAATATAAGGAGAAGAGTATTTGATTGCAACATAAAGAGGGAATAGATTTCTTATTATTTGCTTACTTTTTTCGGAGGCAAAGGCCTCTATTTATACATGTATGAGGAGGATCAATTTCAACATTCATTAATTATTATTCCTTCTTTGAGAATGTGAGTTCTGTATGGGAATGGGCATCCACGTCCCATTCTTATCACAATACTGCCCCTTGGATGCCCATTTAGGATTATTGCCTCATTAAAACCTTACTAAAGGAAAACCCTGTGGGAAAAACCTTAGTGAAGGAAAAAGAGTACAATATCCTTTGTGATGAGGACTGCCTCATTAAAAACCTTGTCAAGAAAAACCCAATGGGAAAAAAACTTGACCAAGGAAAAAAGAGTACAGTCTCCCCCTCTTGTCGTCATCATTTAATATCTCGAAATCGACGCATCCCAATCTCATGTACCAATCTTTCAAAGGAAGATCTTGGGAGTGACTTTGTGAATAAATCTGCCAGATTGTCACTTGAACGGATCTGTTGGACATCAATCGTCCCTTGATTTTGAAGATCATGGGTGAAGAAGAATTTGGGAGAAATATGCTTAGTTCTATCACCTTTGATGTATCCGCCTTTAAGTTGAGCAATGCACGCTGTATTATCTTCAAACAAGACAGTTGGAGCTATCTTATGATTAATCAGTCCACATGATGATAGAATATATTGAATCAGACTCCTCAGCTAAAAGCACTCGCGACTAGCTTCATGAATCGCCAATATTTTGGCATGATTAGAGGATGTTGCAGCAATCGTCTGTTTCGTGGATCTCCATGATATAGCTGTTCCACCATATGTAAACAGGTATCCTGTCTGAGATCTCCCTTTATGTGGATCAGACAAGTATCCAGCATCTGCATAGCCAACTAATTGTGACTTAGATCCATAGGGATAAAATAATCCCATATCAACCGTCCCATAAGATATCGAAAGATTTGTTTGATTCCACTCCAATGTCTTTTGGTTGGAGAGGAACTATATCTTGTTAGTAAATTCACAGCAAATGATATATCGGGTCGCGTATTATTAGCAAGATACATTAGCGCTCCAATGGAACTAAGATATGGTACTTCAGGACCAAGGATATCTTCATTTTCTTCTTTAGGACGGAATTGATCCTTTTCCACATCCAAAGATCTTACTATCATTGGGGTACTTAATGGATGTGACTTATCCATATAAAATCTTTTCAAGATCTTTTCTGTGTATGTTGTTTGATGAATAAATATCCCATCTTTTATATGCTCGATTTGCAGGCCGAGACAAAACTTAGTCTTTCCAAGATCTTTCATCTCAAACTCTTCTTTTAGAGTTTTTATAATTGTTGGAATCTCTTAAGGAATCCCAATTATATTTAAATCATCAACGTACACAGCAATTATAATGAACCCAGATGTAGTTTTCTTTATGAAAACACATGGACATATATCATCATTCTTGAATCCGTTTTTGGCCAGATACTCAGTAAGACGATTATACCACATTCGTCCAGATTGTTTCAGACCATATAAAGATCTTTACAATTTGACTGAGTATAACCCTTGCGAATATTCACTAGATGGTTTGGATATCTTTAGTCCTTCAGGGACTTTCATATATATATATATATCCCGATCTAATGAGCCGTATAAATAGGTTGTTACCACATCCATTAAATGCATATGCAGTTTATGATATGCAGATAAACTGACCAAATAACGCAATGTTATCGCATCCACTATAGGGGAATACGTTTCTTCATAATCTATACTGAGCTTTTGTGAAAAACCTTGTGCCACAAGTCGGGCTTTATAGCGCACAACTTCATTTTTCTCATTTCGTTTTCTCATAAATACCCACTTATATCCAACAGGTTTTACATCTTCAGGTGTACGGACTACAGGTCCAAAGACTTCACATTTTGCAAGTGAGTCTAATTCAGCCTTCATGGCTGCTTCCCATTTTGGCCAATCATTTCTTTGTCGACATTCTTCAACTGATCTTGGCTCAATATCCTTACTTTCATGCATGATATTTGATGCCACATTATATGCAAATATTTCATTGACAATTGTCTTATTTCGGTCCCATTTTTCTCCTGTAAAGACATAATTTATCGAGATCTCGTCATTTTCACAATTTTCAGGTACCTGAACGTCTTCTGGCGTTATATCAAAATTTTGGACAACTGCAGGTGTCTTTACTATGTCTTTTTCAACAGGAATATTATTTTCCTCTTTTCTCTTTCGAGGATTTTTGTCTTTGGAACCGACAGGCCTGCCACGCTTCTGGCGTGAATTTGCTTCAGTGGCTACTTGTCCTACTGGGACATCAATTCAAATTGGGGCATTTTCCACTGGTATATAAGATTTAGTTATCCTCTTTGTATCGGAAAATGCATCAGGCAAATCATTTGCTATTCTTTGCAAATGTATAATCTTTTGAACTTCCAGTTCACATTGCCCTGATCGAGGATCTAAATGCATCAAAGATGACGCATTCCAATTAAGCTCCTTTTCAGGAAGCTTCTTCTCTCCCCCTAATGTTGGAAATTTTGATTCATCAAAATGACAATCCGCAAACCGGGCTTTAAATACATCTCCAGTTTGTATCTCAAGATACCTCACTATAGAGGGAGAATCATATCTAACATATATTCCCAATTTTCTTTGGGGTCCCATTTTGGTGCGATTAGGTGGTGAAATGGGAACATATATCGCACACCCAAATATTCTTAAATGGAAAACATTTGGCTGCTGGCCAAAAGCTAATTGCATAGGAGAGAACTGATGATAACTCGTTGGCCTCAAACGAATAAGTGCTGCGGCATGTAAAACAGCATGCCCCAAACCGAGGTTGGGAGATTTGTTCTCATAAGTAAGGGTCTAGCAATTAATTGGAGGCGTTTAATAAGTGATTCTACTAAGCCATTTTGTGTGTGAACATAAGCTACTGGATGTTCAACACTTATTCCATTAGCCATACAATAAGCATCAAAAGTTTGGGAAGTAAATTCACCAGCATTATCAAGACGAATTGCTTTGATTGGATTTTATTGAAATTGTGCTTTTAATCAAATAATTTGAGCCAGTAATCTCACAAACGCTAGGTTGCGAGAAGATAATAAGCACACATGTGACCATCTCGAAGATGCGTCTATCAGGACCATAAAATATCTAAAAGATCCACATGGTGGATGAATAGGTCCACATATATTACCTTGAATCCTTTCTAGGAATTCAGGGGACTCAAATCCAACTTTTACTGGTGATGGCTTTAAAATTAACTTTCCCTGAGAACATGCAGCACAACAAAATTCACTAGTTTTAAGAATCTTCTGGTTATTTAGTGAATGTCCATGAGAGTTTTCAATAATTCTCCTCATCATGGTTGTTCCCAGATGACCCAATTGGTCGTGCCAAGTTATGAATTCATTTGGGCTAGTAAACTTCTGGTTTACAGTGGCATGTGATTCAATTGCACTAATCTTAGTATAATACAACCCAGATGAAAG
>NC_029781.3:87251831-87252162 GCF_000817695.3 Arachis duranensis
ATTTTGTTCCTCTAGGAAACAAAATTATAGCTCTTCCGGAGCCTTCTATCACATTGCTTGAGCCAATAATAGTATTAACATATTCCTCTTTTGGCACAAGATGGGTAAAATATATATCATTTTTTAGAATAGTGTGCGAATTTGCACTATCTGCAAGGCATACATCTTCATTACATATCCTTGCCATTTTCTTCAAAAACAAATAATAATAAATGAGTAGTATGCACAGTTAAATTGAATACTTGATCATAATTATTTTTCTAAGAAACACTGTACATAAAATAATGTCATATACTAAAATTTTATTTTAAAATTTGACACATTTAATAAT
>NC_029781.3:87252327-87257589 GCF_000817695.3 Arachis duranensis
ATATATTAAACTATTCCATCATTGATCAAATGACCAATATTTCCTTCAGGATGCTCAAAGAAATCAAATACATCATAATGAGTGGTGGAGTTCTCAGCCTCATTTGAAACAAAATTTGTTTCCTTTCCTTTGTCATCTTTTTTCAAAGATGCCTGGTAAAGATCGACTAGGTGCCTTGGGGTACGACAGGTACGAGACCAATGGCCCTTTCCACCACAACGGAAACACTTATCCTCTGTTGATTTATTCTGCCTGATATTCCTTTCTTTATCCCACTTCTGGTGAGATCCTCTCTTTTGAACATAATTCTTTTTCCTTCCATAATTTTTCTTGTTATTAAAAGCTTGCCATTTACCTCTTCTGGGGTAATGATTTGCCGCATTTACTTCAGGAAATGGGGCGGCGCCAGCTGGACGCGCTTCATGATTTTTCAATAACAACTCATTGTTGCGTTCAGCAACAAGAAGGCAAGAAATTAACTCAGAATATTTTTTAAACCCTTTTTCTCGATACTGCTGCTGCAGGAGCACATTCGAGGCATGGAAGGTTGACAAAGTTTTCTCCAACATATCATGATCAGATATCTTTTCCCCACATAATTTCATTCGTGAGGTGATTCGAAACATTGCAGAATTATATTCAATGAAGTGATTCGAAACATTGCAGAATTATATTCATTTATAGATTTAAAATCTTGTAGACGCAAGTGCGTCCATTCATATCGGGCCTGAGGAAGTATCACCGTTTTCTGATGATTATACCTTTCTTCGAGGTCTTTCCAAAGATCTGCAAGATCTTTTAATGTGAGATATTCATTTTTCAATCCCTCGTCAAGATGACGACGAAGAAAAATCATGGCTTTGGCTTTATCCTNAATATATATAATAATATTATATGTTGTATTGTGTATATATATATACAAAGATAAAAAGAAGTATTAAAAATAAAGAGAGAGAGAATTGCATTTGTTTATTGTTACTATCTCAATATAATAAAGATGATTAATATAGCTATTAATATAATATGTAAAGAGTAATAGAAAATAGAATTTAAAATACTTATAAAATAAAAGAAGAGAAAGAATTGTAGTAGAAATATAAGGAGAAGAGTATTTGATTGCAACATAAAGAGGGAATAGATTTCTTATTATTTGCTTACTTTTCTCGGAGGCAAAGGCCTCTATTTATACATGTTTGAGGAGGATCAATTTCAACATTCATTAATTATTATTCCTTCTTTGAGAATGTGAGTTCTGTATGGGAATGGGCATCCACGTCCCATTCTTATCACAATATGATAGTGTTTTTTTTTAACGAATATTGATTAATGAATAGGAGGACGACAAGTTACAAAAAGAGACGTCATGGCACAAAAAATTGCAAGGGAAGGCATGCGCATCGTGGGATGAGATGTTGCATGAAGTGGCACGGCGTTGTGGCAACCAGGGTTGGAGGAGGAGGGGTGCGGCGCCATGGAGAGAAGAGTTGAGGGGAGGACGTGACGGCGCACGAGGGGCAGACCTTGAGAGCGATTGAGAGGAATTGCAAATGGAGGACGCGACATCACGAGAAAGAGAAATTAGAGGGGGAGGCCGTGTTAAAAGTTGAGGTTGGATGATGCGTGTTTCTGAAACTAATTTTAATTTTTGAAAATTTTAAAATAAATTTTTTTAAAATTTTTTAAAAAGTTATTCAAATTGGTTGTCTATAAAAAGTTGATTACTTATATTTTTCATTACAAAATAATTTTTAATTTATTAATAGAACATTTATAACAAAAATTAACTATTATTACAAAATAATTTTTTTTTATAACAACAAGACAATTAGTTCCAAAAGTTTTTTATTTTTTTATAACAAAAATATTTTTTTATTATAAAATATATTATTTTTGTAAAAAAAAATCTTTTTGCTATAAAAGTTTAAAATGTTTTGTAAGGAAAAGTCGTTTTGTTACAAAAGTTTAAAATATTTTTGTAACAAAAATGTTTTGTTGCAAATGCTCAAATATTTTGTAACAAAAAATTGTTTCATCGCAAAGTTCAATATGTTTTATAACGAAAAATTTTGTCATAAAAGTTCAATATATTTTATAATGAAAATGTGTCTTGTTGCAAAAGTTCAACATGTTTTACATTGGTAAGAGTTTATGAGTAATTCTTCTAATAATAAAGTATTGTGCATAATTTGAAATTTAAAAATTAAATGATTGAAAAATAAGATGAAACTGAATTTTGAATTTCTTATTTTTTGCTAAATTTTTTAAACTATTCTCTTCTTCTAAAGCTTAGTCCTAATCTCCTAATTTTACTAACACACACAAAATAAAGAGAACAAAGACAAATAAACAAGAGAAAAAAGGCAAGGACCGAAGAAGAGAATAAGAAAAAAGAAAAACAGTTTAAGGGAGGAGAGAAAGAAAGAGAGCGAGATTCATCTAAATTATTCAAAATTTATTTTATTTATTCATCATTTTGTTTTTTATAAATTATTATAGGTAATTAAATTAATTTTTTATAATTTGAATTTAAATTAATTAGAACTTTTATATAATTTTTATAATTAGACATTTTACATATGTAAAATTTTAATTTGAAAAATAATAAAAATTAAATATTTTAATTTGAATAATTTCTTAATTTTTAAATTAAATATATATACCTTGTCCTCATTTACCCACTCAAGAACAAAGAGAAAGAAAAGAAAGAACATAGTACAAGAGAGATCAGAGAGGAATCAAGGAGAAGAAGAAAAGAAGGAGGAGAGAACGACGTTGGACAAGGAAAGAACTGTCACCACACCTCTCTCTCTCTCTCTCTCTCTCTCTCTCTCTCTCTCTCTCTCTCAGACACACACACTCATTTCCTCTCCTCACTGTGCAGCAGATGAAGCTTCCTCCCTCTTCTCGTCATTACTTCTCGCCTCAACGCGCCGTTGTGACTCTACTCCTCGCATTGCCATTGCTGACAGTTCATTAGCATGGCAACAGCTTCTCCTCTCCGTCCCTACTCTCTGTGCCAGCTTCAAACCAATACCCTAAGTCTTCTAACTCATCTCACTCTCAAAATCTCAGTGAATGTCTCTCCCTAAATTTGGCCCCTGTTCATTGTTCTTCTGCCTCTGTTTTGCTATGCTTTCATTGCTGTTTCGTCGTGCTTTCACTACCGTTTCGTTGTTCTCAACCTCTATTCTATCACATGTTCGAGCCTCTGTTCAGTCTCTGTTTTGCCAATGTTCAGCCGCGCTTCAACCGTTGTTCAGCCATCTCCATCGCGTTTTGAAGTTCCACCTCCTCCCTCTTTTGTTGAATTTCAGAACATATGAAAGCCTATGGTTATTTTAAGTTTTCTAAATTTTTGGTGTTTCTGGTTGTTACTTCTTTAGGATTTTCTTTCTGAATTTGTTTTTGGTTATGATTTTGGTCTAAATATTTGGTTTCAATTTTTTGGCATATTTTTGTAGTTTGGTAAGTGGGATTTTTTTAATTTTTTTGTTCAGATGTTGTATTTTTTTATTTAATTATTCGATGTTGTGTTTAATATTTTTGCTAATTGTTGCTGTTTGTTCTTGATGATTCTGATAGTTGATGTTTGTTTATTGCTATTTTTGTTATTGTTCTTGATTGTCGTTATTTTATTATAGTGTTTGTTTGCTGTATTGCTATTTTTCATCTATTTTTGTCCTTAGGATTTTCTTTCTGAATTTATTTTTGGTTATGATTTTGGTTCTAAATATTTGGTTTCAATTTTTTTGGGCATATTTTTGTAGTTTGGTAAGTGGGATTTTTTTTAATTTTTTTGTTCAGATGTTGTATTTTTTTATTTAATTATTCAGTATCGTATTTAATATTTTATCTAATTGTTGCTGTTTGTTCTTGATGATTCTGATTGTTGATGTTTGTTCACTGCTGTTTTCGTTATTGTTCTTGATTGTCGTTATTTTTTTATAGTATTTGTTTGCTGTATTGCTATTTTTCATGTTGTTTTTACATTCTTATGCTTTGTGCAGTTTAACTTTTTGTATTCTCTGTGTTGTGCTTTAATTATTTAATTAAAAAATTGCTACTAACAAAATTAAAAGAGATGTTTAAGAGTAATAAATGAATCACCATTTGAGAGTATGTGATTCAACAAAGTAGTTCAAGGTTCTTAAATGTTGCTCTTTTCTTTTGAATTTGATAATTAATAACAAATTTTAATATTTAACTTTGATATTTGGATATTTGATTTTGTGGTAGAAGTTGTGAAATTTTAATAGTTGTCTTTGATATTTTGATATTCGGATATTTCAAATACCATACTGTGAGTGTTGTTGTTGGTGCCGATCAGAAGAGCTACTGTTGTTGATGCCATCATTTTTTATTGGGCAATCTTTTTTCACCTTCAAGTATAGTATTTGAAATGTTGTTATAGTAGGAAACTAGAGATTATTTGTGGTTAAATTAGATTATAAAAATATTGTTGATTTATACTTAATTATAATAAGTTATTGGTATTATATATTTATGATGACTATTGATATTGGATGGTATTAGAAGTTGAGAATGATTCTCAAATATGTTTGATGAACAAAGTACTTAATTAAATTAAGTTCTAATAGAAATTAAACAAACTTATCTACATATTTTTAACCTTGAATAAGGTCTATATACATATTGTTTTGCATGAAAAACTCAGTATGAGAAAGAAGTTGGCTAGACTTGGCATTATTTTGGAAGAGATTTTAAATTGTGTTCTGTGTGAAGAGGTCACAAAATTGTCCACCGTCTTTTTGTTTTAGGGAAAAACTATTAAAAGCATCCATAAAATTTACGAATGCTGACAAAAGTACCCATAAACAAAGGAAATTAACGATGTACCCATGAAAGATGGGTTAAGTACGACAAAAGTATCCAAACCCTAATTTTTTGTTAATTTTTTAATAAAATTTCTAAACTATCCCACCCTAATTCCATTCTACTGTCACTCCCTCTCTTCTCACTTCTTCCTCTTTCTTCACTTCTCTTTCTCTCAAAAACCCTCATAGAGTCACAGAACTCTCCTTCTACCTCCTTACTGTCGTCTGCCACCCACCTACCCCGTCACCGCCAATTTCATCCCCTCTTATTGTTTCTCCCTCTCACTTTAAAGGTGTCTACAACACCTTTGTTGTGCGCCTGTGAACCAACCAAGGAGAACATCGTCGTAGCGGCCTGACCCAGTAGAGGAGAATGCTGTCGTCGCGTGCCTAAAAAGAGAGAAGGGTCGTGGTGCTGCTGCATGCA
>NC_029781.3:87257687-87260892 GCF_000817695.3 Arachis duranensis
ATGTTACGGCCGGTGAAAAAAAAGTATTTCTTTTTTTAAAATATTTTTTATTTTATTTTATTTTATTTTTCTTCTTTACCAAAATTGATTTAGTTACTACTAGAAAGATACTTTTTCTAATTTTTTTATATCTGCTTCTATTTTTTATGAAGGCTGAGATTAATTTACAGAAGATCCGGTTGATGGCTACTTCTACTTCTGATTTTTGCTAATGTAAATTTTAAATTGGATGAATGAATTTGTTGATTTTTGATGGTTGATGGTTGTTTCTACTTCTGATTTTTCTAAAGTGAATTGAAATTGGATGAATAGATTTGAAAATTTTTATGTTTTGGGTATTTTTTGGTGTTTGATTGATTTAGTTTGGGTATGAGTTGTAAAGTTATGACTGAACTGGTTGAGGTCCGATCCTTCACCACTACCACAACTACTATTGATTTCGGCCTGGTCTGTTATAAGAGTAGTTTCAGACTCCATGGAAATAATTTTAAAGGTGCAGGTTGGGTTATGGAAGGTTGAAAAATTGAGTTGAGTTTGAGGGTGGGGTAGTTTGGGAATTTTATTAAAAAATCAATAAAAAATTAGGGTTTAGATATTTTTGTCATACGGAACCCCTCTTTCATGGGTACATCGTTAATTTTCTTAGTTTATGGGTATTTCTGTTAGTGTTTGTAAACTTCATGGGTACTTTTGGTAGTTTTTCTTTCTTTAGATGCAAAATGTCATGGGGTATTTGGGAAACAACGTTAAAGGAAAAAAATTTGGTGTGGATATAGCTAGGAAATGCTTTGTCATGTTTTGAAATATGGCTGGACCTAAAATTGCCAAACAAAGTAAAAGAGGTATGGTGCTTTGTCTTTATGCTATAATTTGGTGTTGTAGAATGCTAAAAATAGAATTATATTTAAAAGAAGTAGATTAAATTTGGATAAGATGAAAGGAGAAATAATGAGTGTAAAATTTAGTTTAAAGGAAGTAATTTAAATTTGGATTAAATTTGGTTTCTTTTGGTTATTCTGCTGGTTCTTGTTCTTGCGTGTTTTGACATGAACCTCATTTTCTTTGTATGAAATTTTGTGAGTGTAAAAGTATAAAAAACAGGTCAAGTATATTTTTGATTGAATGATGATTAATTAACCCAAATTTATATATTGAATTATCAATTCTTAATAGTTTACATCCTTGATTGGTTGGTTTAAAACTTTGAGAATAAATTCTCACAGAATTAGTTAATTTTAATTTATAGGTTCTATCTTAATTTTTAGGGTTAAGTACGATTTTGGTTCTTAAGGTATAGGCTGAAAATTTCTTTCATCTCCAACATTTTTTGTATACAAAATCGTCCCTAAGGTTCAACGTAGTTTTGAAATCATCCTTTACTCCCTAAGGCTGCCCACAACCAACTTTGGCCACACATCAAACATTCAATTATGCTTTCTTTGAGCTTTTCGCGATGAGGAGAAATTATACGACCACTTGTACTAAAAACATATTCAAAAGCAACAGTGAACACCGGAATGACATATATATCCTTGGATATTTTTGTAAGAACTTTAAATTTCATTTAGTTGTTCTTCCACCATTTCAAAACATTAAAGTTATGATTATTTGGAGGATGAATTTTTTCTCAAGATAATGATCAAACTCAACATTCACACATGAACCCTTTGTCATTTTTCTTCTTTTAAGATACACCATATAATCATCACCTCCAAATAGGCTTATATTTCCACTCTCATCAACTTTTTTTGTACCAACATGTGACACATCAGAACTCATTTTTTGATTGTATTCCTTAACCAACTCATTACACAATTGATGAATTCTGTCAACTTGCTTGGAATATTTTGTTGGATCTAGATACATTTTTTCAAATTAAAACTCAACCCCAACCATCTTGTACCTAGGATCTAAAACAACAGCAACACCCATAATGCCATGAATCTCATCCCAATACTTCTCAAATTTCTTCTTCATGCTAGATTCCATATTAGCAATTAAAGAATTACTAGAAAGTTGCCATTCATCCAATGAGATTTTTATTTTACAAACCATATTAAAGTAAGATTGGTAGTTGAAAATTTAGAACCAGAAAACAGTTGAGTAACATCATAAAATAACTTCAATCTATCACATATTTCCTTGAATGCTAAAAAATTAACAATTTAAAAATTTTAAATTATCCAAAATATATGCAAAACCTCTTGATACATCTATATAATAGTTATTTTTGAACAAGCGAGCTCAACACAATAGAGGGGAGTGACAGTAGAACAAAGTCACAAAAACCAACATCCAATGTAAAATATATTAATAGCTATCCCCAATGTTATCTCCAGCATTACCATCAATAACAGAAGGGAACCATACTACTCCACACTCTATAACTGGTCAATGATAAGTGAAAAACTTCTTCAACACCTGCTTCCTTGTTATGAAAGATCCGTCCGTTCTTTTCTAGCCAGACATTCCAAATAACTACAAAGAAACATATGAGCCACTTGTTACGCTCCTCTTTTCTATTAACGACAAATGTCCGACTCTCAAAATGTTCTTTCAGCGATCCCGAAATCGACTACAGCCTCCCAAAATTAGAGAGCCATGCACATCACACCTGCCAAGTAAACTCAGTCAAGAAACAAGTGATGAATATGTTCGATATCTTTTTTACATAATTCACATATGTTATCACCCTAAGTAGTGATTCTCAACCTATACAATCGTTCTTTAGTATTCACTCTTCCTATCAAAATAAACCAAATAAATAACTCCACTCGTGGTGGAACCAAACCTTTACATATGGTTCTAGTGAAGCTATAGTTGGTGACATCTTCTAGAAGTGTTTCTCACTGTACCACTTGCACAAAAGAGTTAGTAGAGTGATGAGCGGATAATTTGTACGCTTTTTGGCATTGTTTTTAGTATGTTTTTAGTATGTTCTAGTTAGTTTTTAGTATATTTTTATTAGTTTTTAGTTAAAATTCACTTTTCTGGACTTTACTATGAGTTTGTGTATTTTTCTGTGATTTCAGGTATTTTCTGGCTGAAATTGAGGGACCTGAGCAAAAATCTGATTCAGAGACTAAAAAGGACTGCAGATGCTGTTGGATTCTGACCTCCCTGCACTCGAAGTGGATTTTCTGGAGCTACAGAAGCCCAATTGGCGCGATCTCAACGGCGTTGGAAAGTAGACATCCTGGGCTTT
>NC_029781.3:87261148-87261905 GCF_000817695.3 Arachis duranensis
ATGTTCTACAAGCAAACAAGGCTTGAATGTTTATCTCTTGGATCCCTTAATCGGAATCTTCGTGGTATAAGCTAGAATTGATGGCGACATTCAAGAGAATCCAGAAGGTCTAAACCTTGTCTATGGTATTCTGAGTAGGATTCAATGATTGAATGACTATGACGAGCTTCAAACTCCTGAAGGCTGGGCGTTAGTGACAGACGCAAAAGAATCACTGGATTCTATTCCAACCTGATTGAGAACCGACAGATGAATAGCCGTGCCGTGACAGGGTGCGTTAAACATTTTCATTGAGAGGATGGGAGGTAGCCACTGACAACGGTGAAACACTACATACAGCTTGCCATGGAAAGGAGTAAGAAGGATTGGATGAAGACAGTAGGAAAGCAGAGAGACGGAAGGGACCAAGCATCTTCATACGCTTATCTGAAATTCCTACTAATGAATTACATAAGTATCTCTATCTTTATCTCTATGTTTTATTCATCATCCACAACCATTTGAGTTTGCCTGACTAAGATTTACAAGGTGACCATAGCTTGCTTCATACCAACAATCTCTGTGGGATCGACCCTTACTCATTACCGGGGATTATTTGAGTTATGTAAAGTATTGATCACAATTTCGTGCACCAAGTTTTTGGCGCCGTTGCGGGGATTGTTCGAGTTTTCGGCAAGCTTTTGGTCCGGTAACATCAGTGCCAAATTTCTGATCCGGCAACAGCACCAAGTTTTTGGCGCCGTTGCCGGGGATTGTT
>NC_029781.3:87262081-87262461 GCF_000817695.3 Arachis duranensis
GATGCAATGTTCTGCTGAAGCTTGGCTAGCCATGTCTAATTTCTTTAGACTGAAGCTTTAGACTAACATTGCATGATTCCTGGAATTCTCATTAAGAATTTTGATACCTTTATTTTCTTTTCCACTTAATTCTCGAAAAAGCACAAAAAAAATTACAAAATCATAAAATCCAAAAATTTCTTGTTTGAGTCTAGAGTCTCATTTTAAGTTTGGTGTCAATTGCATGTTTCTGTTCTTCTTGTATTCATTCATGTGTCTTAAGTGATCTTCAAGATGTTCTTGATGATTTCATTGCTCTGATCTTTAAATTCTCTTGACTTGAGTGTTTTGTGTGTCTCATATGCATTCTCATTAGTGTCAGTAGTATACAAACTGCTAAG
>NC_029781.3:87262598-87264012 GCF_000817695.3 Arachis duranensis
GCCTTTCAAGTCAATAATACAGAGGATTGAAGATTCAGAACATACAGCAGAGAAACTACACAGAAAAAGCTGGGCATTCAAAATGCCCAGTGAAGAAGACAGACTGGCGTTTAAACGCCAGCCAGGGTGCCTGGCTGGGCGTTTAACGCCCAAAAGGGTAGTGGTTTGGGCGTTAAACGCCAGAATGTGCACCATTCTGGGCGTTTAACGCCAGGATGGCACAAGAAGGAAGATTTTTGTTTTTAATGCAATTTTTTTCAAGTTTTCAAAATCTTTTCAATCAAATCTTTTTCAAAATCAATTTCTTTCCATTTTCAAAAATACTTGCTATCAATTAATGATTTGATTCAACATTTCAAGCATGTTGCCTTTTCTGTTGAGAAAGGTTTAATGTTTGAATCATATCTATTCTTGTTAGCCAAGTTATATTTTTTAAAAAATCAAATCCTTTTAAAATATTTTTCAAATCATATCTTCTCAATCACAACTTTTTAAAATCAATCATATCTTCTTAACCACATCTTTTTCAAAATAGTTTTCAATCAAATCTTTTTTATTTCTAATTTCAAAATCTTTTTCAAAAATCACTTTACTTCTTTCTCAATCAAGGTTTTCGAAAATCAATTAAAGTTTTTTAAAATGTTTTCAAAATCTTTTACTTAATTTTCGAAAATTTCTTCCCCTCTTCTCACATCCTTCTATTTATGGACTAACACTATTCCTTAATACACAATTCGAACTCCATCTTTTTTGATAAGTTCAAATTCTATACTTCTGCCTTCTATTTTTCTTTTCCTTTGACACCTCAAGGAATCTCTATACTGTGACATATAGGATTCCATATTTTCTTGTTCTCTTCTCTTTCATATGAGCAGGAGCAAAGACAAGAGCATTCTTGTTAAGGCTGATCCTGAACCTGAAAGGACCTTGAAGCGAAAGCTAAGAGAAGCTAAGGCACAATTCTCTGAAGAGGACCTAACAGAAATCTTCAAAGAAGAACACATGGCAGCCGAAAATAACAACAATGCCAACAATGCAAGGAAAGTGCTGGGTGACTTTATTGCACCTACTCCCGACTTCTATGGGAGAAGCATCTCTATCCCTGCCATTGGAGCAAACAACTTTGAGCTTAAGCCTCAATTAGTTTCTCTAATGCAACAGAATTGAAAGTTCCATGGACTTCCATTGGAAGACCCTCATCAGTTTTTAGCTGAATTCTTGCAAATCTGTGACACTGTCAAGACTAATGGGGTTGACCCTGAGGTCTACAGACTTATGCTATTCCCTTTTGCTGTAAGAGACAAAGCTAGGACATGGTTGGACTCACAACCTAAAGAAAGCCTGAACTCTTGGGAAAAGCTAGTCAATGCCTTCTTGGCAAAGTTCTTTCCACCTCAAAAATTGAGTAAGCTTA
>NC_029781.3:87264782-87266524 GCF_000817695.3 Arachis duranensis
GTCCACTGGCCTCCAATGAGTTCCCTAATGAGGAACCATGGGAGTCTGAGGCTCCCACTGAGACCATAGAGATTCCATTGGATTTACTTCTGCCATTCATGAGCTCTGATGAGTATTCTTCCTCTGAAGAGGATGAGTATGTCACTGAAGAGCAAGTTGCTAAATACCTTGGAGCAATCATGAAACTAAATGACAAGTTATTTGGTAATGAGTCTTGGGAGGATGAACCCCCTTTGCTCACTAAAGAACTGGATGACTTGTCTAGGCAGAAATTACCTCAAAAAAGACAAGATCCTGGGAAGTTCTCAATACCTTGTGCCATAGGCACCATGAACTTCAAGAAGGCCTTGTGTGACCTAGGGTCAAGTGTAAACCCCATGCCTCTCTCTGTAATGGAGAAGCTAGGAATCTTTAAGGTGCAAGCTGCAAAAATCTCACTAGAGATGGCAGACAATTCAAGAAAACAAGCTTATGGACTTGTAGAGGATGTTTTGGTTAAAGTTGAAGACCATTACATCCCTACTGATTTCATAGTCCTAGAGACTGGGAAGTGCATGGATGAATCCATCATCCTTGGCAGACCCTTCCTAGCCACAGCAAAGGCTGTGATTGATGTTGATAGAGGAGAATTGATCATTTAAGTGAATGAAGAATCCTTTGTGTTTAAGGCTCAAGGATATTCTTCTGTCACCATGGAGAGGAAGCATGAAGAGCTTCTCTCAAAACAGAGCCAAACAGAGCTCCCACAGTCAAACTCTAAGTTTGGTGTTGGGAGGCCACAACCAACTTCTAAGTTTGGTGTTGAAACCCACATTCAAACTCTAAGTTTGGTGTTGGGAGGTTCCAACATTGCTCTGAGCATTTGTGAGGCTCCATGAGAGCCCTCTGTTAAGCTACTGACATTAAAGAAGCGCTTGTTGGGAGGCAACCCAATGTTTTATATTTTATCTATTTTTCTTTGTTATTTTATGTTTTTTGTAGGTTGATGATCATGAGAAGTCACAAAATCAATTGAAAAAGCAAAAACAGAATGAGAAACAGAAAGAAAAATAGCACACCCTGGAGGAAGATCTTGCTGGCGTTTAAACGCCAGTGAGGCTACCAGATGGGCGTTTAACGCCTAGTCTGGCACCATTTTGGGCGTTTAACGCCAGAAAGGGGCACCAGACTGGCGTTAAACGCCAGAAAAGGGCAAGAACTTGGCGTTAAACGCCAGAAGTGGGCACCAGCCCGGCGTTTAACGCCAGAATTGGCATGAAGAGCAATTTTGCTCGCCACTTGGTGCAGGGATGACTTTTCCTTGACACCTCAGGATCTGTGGACCCCACAGGATTCCCCCTACCCCACCACTCTCTCTCTTCTTCTTCACCCATTCACCAATCACCTCAACACCTCTTCCCCAAAAACCCTTCACCTATCAAATCCCATCTTTCTCTTCACCACTCACATCCATCCTTCATAAAACCCCACCTACCTCACCATTCAAATTCAAACCACTTTCCCACCCAAACCCACCCTCCTATAGCCGAACCCTACCCCTCTCTCCACCCCTATATAAACCCATCTTCACTCATTCATTTTCACACAACCTAAACACTACTTCTCCCCCTTTGGCCGAACCACAAAGCCATCTCCATCTCCTTCATTCTTCTTCTTCTACGCTCTTCTTTCTTCTTTTGCTCGAGGACGAGCAAACCTTTTAAGTTTGGTGTGGTAAAAGCATTGCTTTTTGTTTTTCCATA
>NC_029781.3:87267516-87269769 GCF_000817695.3 Arachis duranensis
ACTTATGTTTATCTATGTTTGTGTCTTATGATCATTAGTGTCTATGCCTTAAAGTTATGAATGTCCTATGAATCCATCACCTTTCTTGAATGAAAAATGTTCTTAATTGAAAAAGAGAAGAATTGCATGAATTCTGAATTTTTATAACAGTTTAATTATTTTGATGTGGTGGCAATACTTTTGTTCTCTGAATGTATGCTTAAACAGTGCATATGACTTTTGAATTTGTAGTTCATGAATGTTGGCTCTTGAAAGAATGATGAAAAAGGAGACATGTTACTGAGGATCTGAAAAATCATAAAAATGATTCTTGAAGCAAGAAAAAGCAGTGAATACAAAAAAAAAAGAGAAGGAGAAAAACGAAAAAAAAGGGAGAAAAGAAAACGAAAAAAAAAGAAAGAAAAAGAAAGAAAAAGAAAGAAATAAAGTTGTGATCCAAGGCAAAAAGAGTGTGCTTAAGAAACCTGGACACCTCTAATTGGGGACTCTAGCAAAGCTGAGTCACAATCTGAAAAGGTTCACCCAATTATGTGTCTGTGGCATGTATGTATCCGGTGGTAATACTAGAAGACAGAGTGCTTTGGGCCACGGCCAAGACTCATCCCGCTCATCTAATTGGAGCTAAGTTTCCTGGATATTTTGGAGTCTATAGTATATTCTCTTCTTTTATCCTATTTTGATTTTCAGTTGCTTGGGGGGAAGCAACAATTTAAGTTTGGTGTTGTGATGAGCGGATAATTTGTACGCTTTTTGGCATTGTTTTTAGTATGTTTTTAGTATGATCTAGTTAGTTTTTAGTATATTTTTATTAGTTTTTAGTTAAAATTCACTTTTCTGGATTTTACTATGAGTTTGTGTGTTTTTCTGTGATTTCATGTATTTTCTGGCTGAAATTGAGGGACCTGAGCAAAAATCTGATTCAGAGACTAAAAAGGACTGCAGATGCTATTGGATTCTGACCTCCCGGCACTCGAAGTGGATTTTCTGGAGCTACAGAAGCTCAATTGGCGCGCTCTCAATGGCGTTGGAAAGTAGACATCCT
This sequence comes from Arachis duranensis, assembly GCF_000817695.3. NCBI lineage: Eukaryota > Viridiplantae > Streptophyta > Magnoliopsida > Fabales > Fabaceae > Arachis > Arachis duranensis. The sequence continues at coordinate 87,268,559 of NC_029781.3, forward strand.
GGGCTTTTCAGCAATATATGATAGTCCATACTTTGCCCAAGATTTGATGGCCCAAACCAGCGTTCAAAGTCACCCTCAGAATTCCCAGCGTTAAACGCCGGAACTGGCACAAGGATGGGAGTTAAACGCCCAAACTGGCACAAAAGCTGGCGTTTAACTCCAAGAAGAGTCTCTACACAAAAATGCTTCCATGCTCAGCCCAAGCACACACCAAGTGGGCCCGGAGTGGATTTTTATGTCATTTACTCATCTTTGTAAACCTTAGGCTACTAGTTCTTTATAAATAGGACCTTTTACTATTGTATAAGGGGATCTTGGTAGCTATCTTTATTCTTATGCTATTTTAGATCACTGGGAGGCTGGCCATTCGGCCATGCCTAGACCTTGTTCTTATGTATTTTCAACGGTGGAGTTTCTACACACCATAGATTAAGGTGTGGAGCTCTGCTGTACCTCGAGTATTAATGCAATTACTATTGTTCTTCTATTCAATTCCGCTTGTTCTTGTTCTAAGATATCACTTGTTCTTCAACTTGATGAATGTGATGATCCGTGACACTCATCATCATTCTCACCTATGAACGTGTGCTGATGATTATCTGACACTCATCATCATTCTCACTTATGAACGAGTGCCTGACAACCACTTCTGTTCTACAAGCAAACAAGGCTTGAATGTTTATCTCTTGGATCCCTTAATCAGAATCTTCGTGGTATAAGCTAGAATTGATGGCGGCATTCAAGAGAATCCGGAAGGTCTAAACTTGTCTGTGGTATTCTGAGTAGGTGATGAGCGGATATTTTATACGCTTTTTGGGGGTAATTTCATGTAGATTTTAGCATGTTTTAATTGGTTTTTAGTAGAATAATATTAGTTTTTAGGCAAAAATCATATTTCTGGACTTTACTATGATTTTGTATATTTTTCTGTGATTTCAGGTATTTTCTGGCTGAAATTGAGGGAGCTGAGCAAAAATCTGAGTTAGGCTGAAAAAGGACTGCTGATGCTATTGGATCCTGACCTCCCTGCACTCGAAATGGATTTTCTGGAGCTGCAGGAGTCCAATTGGCGCGCTCTCAACGGCGTTGGAAAGTAGACATCCAGGGCTTTCCATCAATATATAATAGTCCATACTTTGCACGAAGAAAGACGACGTAACTTGGCGTTGAACGCCAAGTACATGCTGCTGTCTGGAGTTAAACGCCAGAAA
>NC_029781.3:87270913-87271524 GCF_000817695.3 Arachis duranensis
TCTTACTCACGTAAGGTATTACTTGGACGACCCAGTGCACTTGCTGGTTAGTTGTACGGATTATAAATTCGTGCACCAAGTTTTTGGCGCCGTTGCCGGGGATTGTTGAGTTTGAACAATTTAAGGCTTATTTTATTTCTTAGATTAGGAATAATTTATTTTTATTGTTATAGAGTCATTAAATTTTGATAGGATAGTTTCTTTTCAAAAATATTATTTTTCTTAATTAATTGTTAATTTTTTGTGAGTTTAGTGTCTTATTCTAAGTTTGGTGTTAATTGCATATTTTATATTTTCTTTAAATTTTTCGTGTTAGTGTTCTTAGTTCTTCCTTGATCTTCAAGTTGTTCTCGTTCATTTTTCTTGATTGATCTTTAATTTTTCTTGTTCTGTGTCTTTTCTTGTTTTTCTTATACTAATCCAAAGCATTAGTCTTCCAAAAGGAATATACCCATTCAGAACAATTGTTACCTTTTCTGCCCATTTGGCTAGAATATTGGTTTATATTCTTGATAAGGGAGCACCAATACTTTTGAAAATCTTTTTCAAAATTAATTTTTTCTTTGATTTAATCTTGTGCCAAACTTTAAGTTTGGTGTTTTCTTGTTAAT
>NC_029781.3:87272864-87273229 GCF_000817695.3 Arachis duranensis
ACAACCCTTCTAAAAAGGCTTCCCAACCTACTCCTGTAGGTAATAAACCTGCAGCAACTAAGGTTGAGGAATACAAAGCCAAAATGCCTTATCCTCAAAAACTCCGCCAAGTGGAACAGGATAAGCAATTTGCCCGCTTTACAGACTATCTCAGGACTCTTGAAATAAAGATTCCGTTTGCAGAAGCACTTGAGCAAATACCCTCTTATGCTAAGTTCATGAAAGAGATCTTAATTCATAAGAAGGATTGGAGGGAAACTGAAAAAGTTTACCTCACTGAAGATTGCAGTGCAGTCATTCTGAAAAGCTTACCTGAGAAGCTTAAAGATCCTGGGAGCTTTATGATACCATGCACATTAGAGGGT
>NC_029781.3:87273329-87274152 GCF_000817695.3 Arachis duranensis
TCCCTGAAATATGCATTTCTAGGAGAAGGTGATACCTTTCCTGTAATCATAAGCTCTACCTTAGAGCCACAGGAAGAGGAACCACTAATTCAAGTGCTAAGGACACACAAGACAGCTCTTGGGTGGTCCATCAGTGATCTTAAGGGCATTAGCCCAGCCAGATGCATGCACAAGATCCTATTGGAGGATGACGCCAAGCCAGTGGTCCAACCACAAAGGCGGCTGAATCCAGCCATGAAGGAAGTTGTGCAGAAGGAGGTCACTAAATTACTAGAGGCTAGGATTATTTATCCTATTTCTGACAGCCCCTGGGTAAGCCCTGTCCAAGTCGTCCCTAAGAAGTCATCCCTAAAAGTAGCTCAAACTTACTAAAAACTATATAAAAACAATGCCAAAAAGCGTATAAATTATCCGCTCATCAACGTCCAAAAAGGGGAAGTAACCTTGAGAGTCAATGAGGAGGAGTTCAAGTTGAATGTTGCCAAAGCCATGCAATATCCAGACACCCCAGATGACTGCATGAGTATTGATATCATTGACTCTCTGGTAAGAGAGGTCAATATGGCTGAGAGTCTTGAATCAGAGCTAGAAGACATCTTTAAAGATGTTCAGCCTGATTTGGAAGAACTAAAGGAAATAAAAGAAATTCTGAAAATTCCTCAGGAAGGAGATAAGCCTCCTAAAACCGAGCTCAAGCCACTACCACCATCCCTGAAATATGCATTTCTGGGAGAAGGTGACACTTTTCCTGTGATCATAAGCTCTGCTCTAAATCCACAGGAAGAGGAAGCACTAATTCAAGTGCTAAGGACACACAAGACAG
>NC_029781.3:87275489-87276204 GCF_000817695.3 Arachis duranensis
GTCACTTGCCAGTGGAACTGGAACACAAGACCTACTGGGCAACCAGATTCCTAAACCTTGATGCTAAGTTAACTGGAGAAAAATGATTGCTCCAGCTAAATGAGCTAGAGGAATTCAGACTCAATGCTTTTGAAAATGCAAGAATTTACAAAGAGAAAGCAAAAAGGTGGCATGACAAGAAGCTGTCATCCAAAGTCTTTGAGCCAGGGCAGAAAGTTCTGCTGTTTAATTCTAGGCTCAGATTATTCCCTGGAAAATTAAAATCCCGGTGGAGAGGTCCATATGTGATTACAAGTGTGTCACCATATGGATACGTGGAGCTTTAGGATAATAATTCTAACAAAAAGTTCATTTTTAATAGACAGAGAGTTAAACATTATCTTGAAAGCAATTTTGAGCAAGAATGCTCAAAACTGAGACTTAATTAAAGCTCAGTAATAGTCCAGCTAACGACATTAAAGAAGCGCTTGCTGGGAGGCAACCCAGCCATTCACAAAATTTAATTTAATTTTTATTTGTTTTTGTTAATTAATTGATTTTTACAGGTATATGTCAAAGTATCTTCAAGGTAAAAAAGCAATTGATTGAATTCACAGAGTTATAGGGGAATTTGGAAGCTCACTGGCGTGAAAAATCCAGTAAGAAATGTTTTGGGTGTTGAACGCCCAAAAGAAGCATCCACTGGGCGTTTAACGCCAGTAAGGATAGCCATCTT
>NC_029781.3:87276258-87277382 GCF_000817695.3 Arachis duranensis
CAGCCAAATTGTTTTCCAATCCAATCCAACTCTTTTAAGTTTGTTTTCAAAACTCAATTATCTTTTTCAAATCTTTTTCAAATCTTTTTCAACTCATCATATCTTTTGATTTCGAAATTGCCTTTCCCTCTATTCCTCTTCTATCCTTTATTTTGCTTGAGGACAAACAAACCTCTAAATTTGGTGTGATTTGCCATGATCACTGAGCTAAAACTCATCAAGATCATGGCACCTAAGGGAACAGGAAGAGCAAGGATGTGAACTTAAGGGAGCTGAAGCGTCAGAAATTAATTCTTGAAGGCACCCCACAGACTAGAGGAACATCCACTTCCCAAAATACAGGTTATTAAGTTCTAATTCTAGCTTTAACTCTGTGATAGTATTATTATAGGATTCTACCTTAGAAGTTATATAGGAGTAGTAGTAATTAGCATATCTATTTTGATTTTATTTTCAATTAAGTTATAATTTATTTTTCTCATCATCATCAAACATGAATAAAATAGTAGATTTTTTTAATAAAGAGGCAATTTAATCTTTTTGAGTTCTTAATAAGGAAAATTCTAATTATTTATATGTGGTGGCAATACTTTTTATCTTCTGAATGAATGCTTGAACAGTGCATATTTTTGATATTGAATTGTATGAATGTTAAAATTGTTGGCTCCTGAAAGAATGATGAACAAGAGAAATGTTATTGATGATCTGAAAAATCATGAAATTGATTCTTGAAGCAAGAAAAAGCAGTGGAGAAAAATTCTTGCGAAAAAAAAAAGAAAAAAAGAAAGAAAGAAAAAGCAAGAAAAAAAGCCAATAGCCCTTAAAACCAAAAGGCAAGGGTAAAAAGGATCCAAGGCTTTGAGCATCAATGGATAGGAGGGCCCAAGGAAATAAATCCAGGCCTAAGCGGCTAAATCAAGCTGTCCCTAACCATGTGCTTGTGGCATGCAGGTCCAAGTGAAAAGCTTGATATTGAGTGGTTAAAGTCGTGATCTAAAGCAAAAGAGTGTGCTTAAGAACTCTGGACACCTCTAATTGGGGACTCTAGCAAAGCTGAGTCACAATCTAAAAATGTTCACCCAATTATGTGTCTGTGGCATTTATGTATCCGGTGGTAATACTGG
>NC_029781.3:87277431-87279312 GCF_000817695.3 Arachis duranensis
GCTTAGGGCCACGGCCAAGACTCATAAAGTAACTGTGTTCAAGAATCAACATACTACACTAGGAGAATCAATAATACTATCTGAATTCTGAGTTCTTATGGATGCTAACCATTCTAAATTTCAAAGGATAAAGTGAGATGCCAAAACTGTTCAGAAGCAAAAAGCTACTAGTCCCGCTCATCTAATTAGAATCTGAGCTTCACTTGAAACTCTGAGATATTATTGTTTCTTAATTTCTTTTCATCCTATTTTATTTATCTAGTTGTTTGAGGACAAGCAACAGTTTAAGTTTGGTGTTGTGATGAGCGGATATTTTATACGCTTTTTGGGGGTAATTTCATGTAGATTTTAGCATGTTTTAATTGGTTTTTAGTAGAATAATATTAGTTTTTAGGCAAAAATCATATTTCTGGACTTTACTATGAGTTTGTGTGTTTTTCTGTAATTTCAGGTATTTTTTGGCTGAAATTGAGGGAGCTGAGCAAAAATCTGAGTTAGGCTGAAAAAGGACTGCTGATGCTGTTGGATCCTGACCTCCCTTCACTCGAAATAGATTTTCTGGAGCTACAGGAGTCCAATTGGCACGCTCTCAATGGCGTTGGAAAGTAGACATCTAGGGCTTTCCATCAATATATAATAGTTTATACTTTGCGCGAAGAAAGACGACGTAACTTGGCGTTGAACGCCAAGTACATGCTTCTGTCTGGAGTTAAACGCCAGAAACACGTCATGATCCGGAGTTGAACGCCCAAAACACGTTATAACTTGGAGTTCAACTCCAAGAAAGGCCTTAATTCGTGGATAGCTCTAGTCCCAGCCCCAGCACACACCAAGTGGGCCCCAGAAGTGAATTTCTGCACCAATTATCTTAGTTTACTCATATTCTGTAAACCTAGGTTACTAGTTTACTATTTAAACAACTTTTGGAGACTTATCTTGTACCTCATGACATTTTCAGATCTGAATTACATACTTTTTGACGGCATGAGTCTCTAAACTCCATTGTTGGGGGTGAGGAGCTCTGCAGCGTCTCGATGAATTAATGCAATTGTTTCTATTTCACTCAAACGTGTGTATGGTCCGATCTAAGATGTTTATTCGCGCTTAACTGTGAAAGAGGTGATGATCCGTGACACTCATCACCTTCCTCAATCCATGAACGTGTGCCTGACAACCACCTCCGTTCTACATCAGATTGAATGAGTATCTATTAGATTCCTTAATCAGAATCTTCGTGGTATAAGCCGGATTGATGGCGGCATTCATGAGAATCCGGAAAGTCTAAACCTTGTCTGTGGTATTCCGAGTAGGATTCTGAGATTGAATGACTGTGACGAGCTTCAAACTCCTGAAGGTTGGGCGTTAGTGACAGATGCAAAAGAATCAATGGATTCTATTCCAACCTGATTGAGAACTGACAGATGATTAGCCGTGCTGTGACAGAGCATAGGAACGTTTTCACTGAGAGGATGGGAAGTAGCCATTGACAACGGTGACACCCTACATTGAGCTTGCCATGGAAGGAACCCTGCGTGTGGGAAGAGGACTTCAAGAAAAATTAGANCTGCGTGTGGGAAGAGGACTTCAAGGAAAAGTAGAAATTCAAAGGACAAAGCATCTCCAAAACTCTAACATATTTCTCATTACTGCACACGAAGTAACGATTTGATTCTCTTTTATTTTTCTAATAATTTTAAATACTTTGACTTCTTACCATTAAATCCAATTAATCTTATTGGCATCCTGACTAGGATTAATAAAATAAATATAGATTGCTTCAAACCAATAATCTCCGTGGGATCAACTCTTACTCACGTAAGGTATTACTTGGACGACCCAGTGCACTTGCTGGTTAGTTGTACGGATTATAAATTCGTGCAC
>NC_029781.3:87279526-87286433 GCF_000817695.3 Arachis duranensis
ACAATGGTGAAACCCTACATACAGCTTGCCATGGAAATGAGTAAGAAGGATTGGATGAAGACAGTAGGAAAGCAGAGAGACGGAAGGGACCAAGCATCTTCATACGCTTATCTGAAATTCCTACCAATGAATTACATAAGTATCTCTATCTTTATCTCTATGTTTTATTCATCATCCACAACCATTTGAGTTTGCCTGAATAAGATTTACAAGGTGACCATAGCTTGCTTCATACCAACAATCTCTGTGGGATCGACCCTTACTCGCGTAAGGTTTATTACTTGGACGACCCAGTACACTTGCTGGTTAGTTGTGCGAAGTTGTGTTTATGCCATGGTATTGAACACCAAGTTTTTGGATTCATCACCGGGGATTATTTGAGTTGTGTAAAGTATTGATCACAATTTCGTGCACCATAGAGAAAATGCCTTCTTTGTCAAACTTCCGCACAAGTTTATCTTGCCTTTCATTAGCTAACTTTACAGGCCTTAAAGTTTCATACAACTAGTCCACTAATTCCAACTCTCATTGGTATAAATGTCGCCTCCACTGGAAGTTCTAAGTCCACTCCAACCCAACCCAAAACCCACAATTCCCTATGACTGATCCTCTTTGGTATGAAACAGAGAAGAGTTTTGAAAAATGTTTTTTAACAACCCATTTTGTAACCACACATCTTCCTAGAAGCGAGTCCTTCTTCTATCATCCACCTCCATAGACAACCTAACAATTATCTTGTCTCTCACATTATTATCCTCGAACTGCAGCAGACAAATATCCTTCCTTGGACCGTCTCTATTAGGCAATGTCTAATTTGATAACATCACATTGGAGTTCAAACTATAATAAGAGCATACAATATTTTTTATAATGGACATTTCCCATTTGAAAAATACCACCACCACTTGAATATGAGTGCTGTGTTCCTAACTACGGCATCACCCACCCCTAATCCACCCAAATTTTTTGGAGCCTGAACCACATCCCACTTAACCAGTGCCATACCATTCCTGCCTTCCTCCGTAGGAACTTTTTCTGCAACGAAATCAACTTTTCTGCCACTGCCTTCGGCATCTTATATAGGCTCAAATAGTACATCGGCAAACTATTTAACATAGATTTAATAAAGACCAACTTACTAGCTTTATTGAGCACTTTTGCTTTCTACAAGCTAAGCTTCTCCTCCAATTTATCAATTATCGGCTTCCAAGTCCTGACCAACCTTGGGTTCGTTCATAGGGATATGCCAAGATATTTCGCTAGAAGGTTAGCCTCCTTACATCCCAATAATTTGCACATGTTGAAAATCCACTGTTGTTCACAATTGATTGGAATCAAACTAGATTTATCAAAGTTGCTACTTAACCTCGACATCATCTCAAAATACTTTAGCAACCTTGCATAATTTCTGATGGTCTCCTCCTCCGTAGGCAAAACAATATAGTATCATCTACAAATTAGAGATGTGACAACTCTATATTATCCTTGCTAATCAATAAAGGCGAAATACATCCGTTTTTGAATGCCTCACCCACTATCCTATGCGAACATCAACAACAAAGACGAACAAAAATGGAGACAGTGAATCACCTTGTCCCAATTCCCTCTCCATTTTAAAAGGTTTTGATGGTGAGTTATTTATCAAAAATGACATAGAAGTTGTACCAACACACTCCTTCACCCACTCCTTCCACCTTCAATCAAAGCCCATCTTCCATAACACAATATCCACACAACTTCACTTTACTCTATCATAAGCCTTCTAAAAGTAATTTAATGATCGGCGCTTTCTTCTTTCTCAGCTTAAGCCATTGCACTGTTTCGCACGCAATAAGAGCTCCATCATGTATTTTCTGACCTTTCACAAATGTGCTATGAGTCTCTCTTACTAGACATGGCATCACTTATCTCATCCTTCTGACCATCACTTTAGAGATTACTTTGTAGATGCAACCTACCATGCTAATCGACCAAAAGTCCTTAATCTCCTTGGCTCCAACGAACTTAGGTGCTAGGTTCACCCATATAATATTTGAATCAAAAGGTAACCTTGATGACGAAAAGAAATCCAACACAACTACCGTGAACTCTGCACCAATCTCATCCTAACACTTTTTAATGAAATTCATGTTATACCCATCACTACATGGAGCCTTAGATGATTCACAATCCAAAATTGCCTCTCTAACCTCCTCCATCATCGACATTCTCTCCAATGTTGCAGACTCTTCTTCATCTATTTGATTTACCAACCTGTCCCTAAATCCCACAACCGGCGATCTCTCCTGATCTTACAGATCCTTATAAAACTCTCTGATAGCAATCTTGATCCAAGTTTGATTTTTTATCAACCTTCTATTAATTACCAACGTATCAATTTTATTATTTCTCCTTCTTGCCAAGTTATGGAAATACTTAGTATTTTTATCCATTTCCTTCGCATGCCCGAATCGCAACATTTGTTTCCAGTGCATTTTTTTCTCATATACCATTTCTTACACAAACTTACTAGCACCTTTCTTCTATCCTCCATTGTACTATCATGAACCCCAATGCTAGCCATATAATCTATCTTTTTAATCTCATCTTCAAAGCACTGAATCTTCTTGTCTAAGTCACCAAAATTATCCTTATGTCATCTCTCCAAAGAAACTGTTAAAACCTTCAACTTATTTATGAACTGCACTTCAATAAGATTTCTCCATTCCTCCCTAACCATTCTTAGAAAAGCCTCATGTGTAATTCAAGAATCTAAGCTCCGAAAAGGTAGGGGACTACCTATGAACTTAGAGTCCTAAATTATTACTAGGTAATGATTTGACAAACCTCTCAAACCACCTTTTAGTCGAATCGCCGGGAACTCCCCAATCCTTTCCACACTCAACAGAACTCTATTAATATGACTACAAGACCGACTTCTAAACTATGTAAATTTTCGATCATTCAATGGCAAATCTATTAACTGCATATCTTGGATCCAAGTTTTAAAATTTTTTGCCGACACTGTTATCCTGCCTGTCCTTTCCTCTCTTCCACCTGTGTTACCTCATTAAAGTCACCCATGTAACATATCAAAACTTGACATAAGCCAATCATATAGCTCAATTTCTCCTATACAACAAGTTTTTCCACTCTAGTATGAGCACCATATACCAGACAAAAAGTACAATTGAACTCATTTTTTAATAGAACTCCTTCAACACATAACCATCTTTTCCTTTTATAACAATTATTCATTCTAAACATCGTATCATCCTATATTAACAACAAACCCTCGGATGTACCTTCCAAACCTACATACTCCCACCTTACAGCATCACTCCCCTAAATACGTACTACCTCAAAGTTAGTTACAACTTGCATCTTAGATTCAATCAATCCTAACATTCAATTTTTACTTCTTTTTTAGGTCCTTCACCATACTCAATTTTATAACACCGTGTAACCCCCTAACATTCCAAAAACTAAAAATTATTTTAAAATTTTACCACACACCTTTTTATGGTTTTTAGGTCTGCATCTTCAAGCTTTTTCTTTCTGCTTGGCCAGCCTCTTTTTTTTCAGCCAATTCTTCATTCTATACTTGGAGAATTATCACGATATCATCTTTTTTTGTTGTACTGAACCTCTCCTAACTCAACAGCCAATTTCCATGTCCTTCGATTTTCAAGCATCTGCTTCTCCCGTTCCCATGCCTTATTGTCTCTGATTTCCTATTTTCCAACCCCAATATCCATGCCAACTCTAGTTTTAACATTACCATAATTAAGCCCCTCATCATCCGAGTTCATATGGTCTTCAATAAGTGCTTCTTCTCCATCTTCAATGGACCCAACCTGGCAGGCGCTTTACCTTTTTCGGGCATTGAACAGCTCACCTCCTCACCTCATCGGACCCACCATTCTTGGAAGAATGGAACCCCTCCGTCGCCAGCGAAACCAAGTAACCAAGCGTGGTCTCAATCTCCATAGGAAGGCGCATCGTTAATCGTTGCTCAGGTTCAACGTCCATGACAGCAGACCCGACGACATCGTCGATACCATACTCCCGTTGTTGATCACTAGAAAGTCGGTCTCTTTTGCTGCGCAAAACTGGCGTGCCGACACTTCCACCATTCTCTCCTTCGTTCTCCCCATGGAAAACAACGCAGAAACCATATGTTGGAGTGGATCCAACCCGACCCGGAAGGTCCAACTCAAGCCTGCAGCCTCTATCCGCATGATATGGGCTTCTGATTAGTGGGACAAGGCCAAAAATGTTACCCTTCACAAAATTGGCATATCTCATGTTATTAGGCCATAAAAGGATATTTTTTTATTTGCATTTTTGGCCTAATGAACCCTTTATTCAGCCCATTATTCACATAATTTCAGATAATTGTTTTCTCAAATTCCCCATCATTAATCATATCATTATTTTTTTACAAAATCTGCACTTCCCTCACAATCAGTATAAAACGTTACCTTTTGAGTTTGATTCTGAATTAAATTGCAATTACTCTATTCATTCAAAATAAATTCTGAAATTACCAATCTTTCCTTACCAATTTCTTCCTTTCTTGGTATCGTCATCACCAACTCTACCGCCAAATCTATGTTAGTCACTAGTGCTATGGAGCTTGTATCGCTGGCAATAGGGGTGGCAAAGCGGGCTAGCCCGTCCCGCTCCGCCTCGCCTAGGCCCGCCCCGCCAACTAAGATGGGTTCAAAATACTAGCCCGCCCCACTTCACGACGGATTGGCGAGCTAGCCCGCTTGACTCTTTTTTTTGAAAAATAAAATTCATTAAAATTAACCAAAAAAATAATAATTAAAAAATCAAATACAAATAAAAAACAGTCAAATTATAATATAAATTTTTTTACTATCTTTTTTTTTTTAATTTTTAACTTTAATAAAATTGTTCAAAATAGTATTTGTTAATAAAACATCTTTATTTTAAAAAATAAGTCACATAATTTGAGCAAATATATGAAATTGTAAAATAAAATAAATAAAGTTAATAACTAAAAAAGAATAAAAATAAAAACAAAAAAATGTTTGAAAATTCTATAATTATTAATTTTATAATAGTAATCACTCTTTTATTTAATAAAAAAATAAAAATTTTTGGCCCGACGGACCAGTCTGCCCCGCCAAAACTCACTAATTTGGCGGTGTGAATTTGACGAATTTCAAATTTTAGTCCAACCCACTTTTAGCGAGTTGAACAGATCAACTCAACAGATTTAACCTGTTTTACCACTCATAGCTAGCAACCAACTTCTCTCGTGTTCTCGTAGGATACAATTTACCTACTTCTTCAAGCTTGCAATTTAATCCATAACTTTTATGGCCAATTTTTTTTTGTTAGAATATCGAATTTATTAGTATCTATTGTGATGTGGTTAAAAAAATATATATTAATGGTTAAAAAAATATTGATATTAAAATCATATCTATTATGAAAAAATTGTGAGCACAACCTATTGGCTTTTTGTCCCTACATAGATAAAGGCAAAGAACTGTGGGTCATTAACTTTTAAGACACTGAAGCTTTGTTAGATGGTAGCTACTCATTCCATTTCATCAAATCCAATGGCAGCACCGAAAAGTTATTGATTAAGGAAGCCAAAAGTTGATAGTACTTTAATTAATAAGGATCAATAATTCACTTATTTAGACACTACTATAATAAGCTGCAACTACTACCAAGTTAATTCAATTAAGTTAGTTGAAACATTTGTTACTATTTTTGAGTTTTGATATGTTTCTAAAGTAAGAGACGCAAAACTGAATGTTGGTTTCGGCGGCTTTGTGGGTGGCTCCGCCTAAGAATAATCGGTGACAAAATAGATAAAACATATACAAGAGAATCTAAAATTTAAAAGATTGTACAAAATTTATGAAATATATGGATACTAATAAAAAAATATTTTAAACTATTACCTAATTAAGCATAACAACATTAAAAAGAAACACATTACATATTAAAAAAATATTACACATGTAAAACATTATATAAATAAAATAATAATTTTAGAATTTTATAAATAATTTAAAAAAGAACTTATGTTAAATTGGTTTGAATTTTTTTTTTATTAATAATTTGATAAAAAGATAATAAGAAATAGAATAATAAAATGTAGGAATACAACTGCGTACATCAAAATTATTTAAATAAATTTTGATTGAGTTTTTGTTATAACATTACAATAAAATAACGTTACAATAATAATAGTAATAATAATCATTTAATGAGTTTAAACAAGAAGTAACATTTTACTCTTTTTGTCTTTAAAATAATACGATATCTCCTTATTAATATCAATATTATTTCAAAAATAATATTTAAGGCAAAGTTTTAATTTTAAATCAATTTATTTATTATACAGATAAAAAATGATACCCAAAATTGATCCCATTAAAATTGCGTTGAGACACATTTATGAAATCTTTGATTTATTTTTCAAAAAAATGTTGAAAACATATACAAACAAAATACATAAAAAAAACTAATAAATAATTTATAACATAATTAAAATACGGTTAGAAGGTTAACTTTTTTAGTCAACATCAAATAATAATGATGACTAAGTAAAAATCAAACTTTTTATAATTAACTATAAAAAAATTAATTTTTAAATTCTTAATATTTTTACAAATACATCATTTTTATTTTTTATATAAGTTCTCTTATTCTATTCTTCATGATATTTTATTTTTGTTTTGTAAGTTTTTTTTATTTTGTATTTGGTTCTGTTAAAATTCATAAGTATAATTCTTATATATTATCTTTATTATTATAATTTTGTTATAATATAAATTATTGATTCACTAAAAAAATAAAATAAATAAAAAATTAATTATAATTAATAATAAAATCATAAATAATGAAAATTTATAATCTAAAAAAATATTAAATAAAA
>NC_029781.3:87286556-87287443 GCF_000817695.3 Arachis duranensis
AAAATTTATTTAAATATATAAAATAAATTATTATTTAAATTCATATTTTTTTAGTATTTTTATTTAAAAATTATTTTGAGAAATATAATTCAAATAATATTTATTTTATTATAATTAATTTTAATATAAAAATTATTAAATATAAATTATATCAACACTAACTTACTTCTAATTATAAAATTAATTTTATGAAAATTTTCTTTTAAATTAGTTGAAACATTTGATATTTTGAGTTTTGATATGTTTTTAAAATAAAACACGACAAATTGAGTATTGGTTTAAACGGTTGTACAGTAACTCTACAAACATCAGAACGGATTAAATATATATAATGGATTCTCTAAAATTATAAAAAGAAGTACAAAATCTATGTAAATTTAATAATTTGTCAACTTCAATTCGATTCACACAATCACGAATGCAACACAATTATAAAAATTTGCTTTTTCTTTAGTAAAGAATTTCATGCAATTATAGTAGGTAGCACTACTAGTGTATATATAAAACATGTTTGAGGCAAAATTATTAAATCCTTGATTTATTTTTTCAGTAAAATCTTGAAAATATATAAAAAAATACACATAAAAAAATCTCGCACATAATTTATAACATAATTAAAATACTGTTAGGCGGTTAACTTTTTGAAGTCAATATCAACTAATTTTTTAAATTATTATATTTATCTTAAATTTTAAATTATTAATTTTTAATTTTAATTTTTTTAAAAAAATGAAAGCTTTTAAATTAAAAAAATAATGATGACTAAGTAAAAATCAACTTTTTTTTATAATTACTTGTAAAAAATTAATTTTTAAATTCTTAATGTTTTTACAAATTTATAATTCTTTTAATATAAGTTTTCTTCTTCTATTTTTATGATGTTTTAT
>NC_029781.3:87287935-87289599 GCF_000817695.3 Arachis duranensis
CTAAAAAAATACTAAGAGTACTATAAAAAAATATTAAAATTTATTTAAATATTTAAAATAAAATAATTATTTAAATTCATGTTTGTTAGTATTTTTCATTCAAAAGTTATTTTGAACAATATAATCCAAACAATATTTATTTTACTATAATCTATTTTAATATAAAAATTATTAAACATAGATTATGTTAATACTAATTTACTTTTTATTAAAATTAACTTAACAAAATTAATAATGTTATGCAAATTTTCCTCTAAATGAGTTGAAATATTTGTGGATACTTTTGAGTTTTAATATATTTTTAAAGTAAGAGGCGACAAATTGAATATTGGTTTAGCGATTCTGCATTAATTCCATGGCACAATCATCTTTGGCCAAATTGGTTAAACATACATAATGGATTCTCTCAAATTTAAAAAAGTTGCACAAAATTTATGAAATATATAAATCGATCAACTTCAATTCGATTCGATTCACGCAATTACAAATCCAACGCAATTATAAAGATTTGCTTTTTTTTCAGGCAAAGATCTTTATACCATTATAGTTGGAGTACTACTAGTATTTATCAAATCATTAATTTATTTTTTTAACAAAATCTTGAAAATATATACAAAACTATTGATTTATTTTTTCAGTAAAATCTTGAAAATATATAAAAAAATACACATAAAAAAATCTCGCACATAATTTATAACATAATTAAAATACTGTTAGGCGGTTAACTTTTTGAAGTCAATATCAACTAATTTTTTAAATTATTATATTTATCTTAAATTTTAAATTATTAATTATTATTTTTAAATTCTCTAAAAAAATAAAAAATTTTAAATTTAAAAAATAATGATGACTAAGTAAAAATTATTTTTTTTATAATTAACTATAAAAAAATTTAAATTCTTAATGTTTTTACAAATTCATAATTTTTATTTTTTTATATAAGTTCTCTTCTTCTATTCTTTATGATATTTTATTTTTGTTTTGTAAGTTTTTTTATTTTGTATTTGGCTTTGTTAAAATTTATAAGTATAATTCTTGTATTTTATGTTTATTATTATAATATTATTATAATATGAATGATTGATTTACTAAAAAAACAAAGTAAATAAAAACTAATTAAAACTAATAATAAAATCATAAGTAATGAAAATTTATAATCTAAAATAATATTAAATAAAAGAACACTAAAAGTACTAGAAAATTTATGAATAATATAATTTAATAAAGTATATTTTGATATATTATTCATATATTATTTCTATTTTTGTATAAAATATATTTTGCTAATTTTTATATAAATTATATTAATACTAATTTATTCCTAATTAAAATCAATTTTATAAAATTAATTTTATGCAAATTTTTATTTAAATTAGTTGAAACATTTGTCGAGGCTGAGTTTTGATATATTTTTAAAGTAAGAGACGACAAATTAAGTATTGGTTTAGGCGGCTCTACAGTAACTCCACAGAAAAATAATCTTCCATAAAATTGGTTAAACATATATAATAGATTCTCTGAAATTAAAAAAAAAGATGCACACAATTTATGAAATATAGATTGAATGATTTATCAATTTTCGATTGATTGCCATCACAAATCCAACACAACATAAAGATTTGCATTTTGTACGTAAAGAATTTTTTGATGCAATTATAATAAGA
>NC_029781.3:87290211-87315270 GCF_000817695.3 Arachis duranensis
TTTTACTAATTTTTATAAATTATTTTTAATTTAATAAGTAAAAATTAATTTTTATTATAAAATTAATTAATAAAATTTATTTAAATTCATATTTTTTAGTATTTTTTATTTAAAAATTATTTTAAACAATATAATCCAAACAATATTTATGTTATTATAATTTATTTTAATATAAAAATTATCAAACATAAATTATATTAACACTAATTTACTTCTAATTAAAATTAATTTTACAAAATTAATTTTACGCAAATTTTTGTTTAAAATAGTTGAAATATTTGTTGATACTTTTGAGTTTTAATATGTTTTTAAAGTAAGAGATGAAAAAATTGAGTATTAATTTAGGCGGCTCTACAGTAACTCTCCACGTAATTTTCGACAAAATAGGTTAAACATACATAATAGATTCTCCAGAATTAAAAATAATGCTCAAAATCTATAAAATATATAAATTTAATGGTTTCGATTCATACAATTACAGATCCAACGCAATTACGAAGATTTCGTTTTTGTAAGTAAAGAATTTCATGCAATTATACTAGGTAATACTACTAACATATATATATATATGTTTGAGACACATCTATCAAATCCTTGATTTATTTTTCCACCAAAATCTTGAAAATATATACAAAAACACACCTAGAAAAATCTAGCACATAATTTATAACATAATTAAAATACTGTTAGAAGGTTAACTCTTTTTTATTCAACATCAATTGGTTTTTTAAATTATTATATTATTTATCTTAATTTTAAATTATTAATTAATTTTTTTAGTCAACATCAAGTAACTAAAAATCAGTTTTTTTTATATTTTTTATAATTAACTATAAAAATTATTTTTAGAAGCTGAGACTATTGCTTTCTAGAATAGTTTAATTTTATTTTCATCACAATTAGCTTTAACCTGAATCTAAAGGTGAATTGTTCGCAATATATAATATTTCGATAATATCCAAAAGTAGTTAAGAAGTATATATTCACACCAAAAATTTAAAGAAGATAAAGAAATAGTTTGGTGTTTACTTTTTTTTTCCCACGCTTGACATAACAGTTAGGTGCTGCATTACTGCTTGATGGACCAATATTTTCGTGTAATTGACTTCTGATGAGATATTTTGATTAGGGTGGCTTAGATCTTAGTCATATCAGGTTCCATTTATTATTCATTGATGAGTACTACTACTACTACAGCTTCGATTGAATCCCACCTATCTTTTGCTTCATATCCATGAAAGTGTGATTTTTGTTTTTGCACTTCATTTGTCATACTCTATTATCATGCGATAAGAATCAATATATGCACCCCACCTATTACTTCAAGCTATAATTGGTTTATCTTTATAGAATCATAGGCAGCACTTTTTTATATTCCCCACTTAGCTCTCTCTTTTCTAATTTTTCTTCCTTCCTTCCTTCGTTCTTTTTCTTTGCTTAGTTTCTTTCTTCGTCAATGACTTAGCTGTATCAGACTAACGAAAGAGACATTCTTGACATGAACAAGTATTAGTAATTTGTAAAGTCATCCATCATTTAAGCTACTTGGCACACTAAAAGTCTAGATGACTGCAAAATATTATATTTAATTTTTTACATTTTAATTACGGTAGTATAATTGATTTATCTTTTACTATATTTGAGATACATATATTACAAATACACAAGAAGTTAGTGGTATAACTATATGACCAAAAATATTATAATTCTTAATGTTTTCACAAACTTTTCAATTGTGTGTCCAAAAGGTCAATTTCTCTCCACCCCACCCTACCATATTGTGGGGATGATTCTATTCGGTAGTTCACTGGGATGAGATGTCAGTCGGTGGCTAGTTGTGAGCAACAAAGGAATATGAAGTATCTGAAACTGGGCACGAGTTTTGCGAGGGAAAGTGCAATCACGATCGTTGGTGGATTGGCCGGTGGGGTCACCTGTAAGAACATTCCGATGTTAAAATAAGTGTTCGTACGATGAGACGACTAATTAGGTAAAGGACAACTTACCTGGGAGTGGGGTAGGTCCCCTCCCTTTATCTGTTGTCGTCGGGTGAGCTCTTTCGCTTAGGCACCTGGGTTTGAAAGCATCCTCCAGCTGTCCAGACCGCCAATTGTCCACTCCCTCACTGGAGAATGACCTTACGAGAGGCGAGTTGGTTTGGGCAGGTCGGAGATCCGCCAAATTCGAGAGTAGGTCGGGTGAACTTTCGTCCGTTATTAGGCTGGACCAAAATAGTGCCTTTAATGTGGCAAGTGGCGAGAATCGCGGTTGGCACATTAACCCTGGCCCGTTGTCTTCTTGCGTAGTTGCTCCCCTTTGATTGCTAGTTCAGCTATCCAAGAAATGCTTCTAGTACCTTCGTCGTGCACGTGAGTTGCTCTTCGCCGTTGCTTGGAGGGGTCGCTTCAGTTTCCGTGGCGAGAGCATTAAATGCTCTTTATGAATGATTTGAAAGCGGAAGAAAAGGTCTATTTTACCCTTGACATTTCGCGCTCCTCCCTCAACGATTACCATTCCCTCAATCACATTTTCCTTTCATTTTTCACTTACCTCATAACTGCTACTCCCCACTTTTGCCATTTCTTCTTCTTCTTCTTCTTCCTCTATGATTTTCTGCTTCTATCTCTGGGTCAGTCGTGGGTCTTTGCACCGTTGCAATCTTCCGTTTCCTCTTTTTTCTACTTCACATACTGGTAAATGAGTCTTTTTGTTCTTATTTTTGCTTATTTTAATGCTTCTTTCGTTAATATTGCTGCATTTTACCACTGCTTGCTTTGATATGAATTAGTGCCTGTTAGTAGCTCATAAGGGGGGTGTCATAGGTGTTTCTTTCATGGATTTAGGCCTGGAAATGATGTGGTATAGTGTAGGATAGTGATAACGTAGAACTTAGTTTAGTTTTGGCTTTCGCTAAGCTTTTGACTTCTCGTTTTGACTTAAGTGGTGCCCCCACTGTAGGTATGGTGCAGCAATATCCCATAAATTGTTAGGCCTGAGTTACTTCCGACGTCATGAGCACATCCTCCATGGTGACCCAAGAGGATTTATAAGAGTTTTGAAATTCGGGAGCATTGTGTGGGGGTGGTCCCCGAGAATCCAACTAAGATGTCTTTGTGTCGGGTGATCGGAAGCGTATTTTCCAACTTAACCTATCATCTCCCCAGGTTCCCGATTGGTTGTGGGTGTTCAAGCCCATGTTTACCTCATTGGGCGTTCAACTTCCATTCTCCCCTTCAAAGTATGGCCAACTCGAAGTCGTCACACCTTTTGGCTTACTCTCGAAGGGGAGAGGCGCGTACCGACTTATTGGAGCTTTGGTGCCGGCTCCAATTACTTAATTAAGATGACTTACGATGGGTTATGTTAGCAGAATCAACAAATCACTGACATCTTGTTAGCAAGTCTTGGTTCTAAGAACCTCAATCCTCATCTTTTGATGGGTGACTGGGCTACCAACCATGATTATGTGGGTAAGATCTCGTCTGTTACTATTGCTTTTCCATTTTCCCAGTCTATACCTTTCTGTACTAGCCTCGATTTCATAACTTGCTTTTTCTACATCCAAAATTTGCTTTCCCCTAACTTCCTTCTCCTTGTTCTATTTTAGTTGTGATGGCTATCGAGCACACTTCTCTGTCTCATTTGATAACTCACCTTTTCCTGGGGAATGGTAGTGATGACAACAGTTCGCCCGAGGTTCCTCAAGCCGGTGAGAGCAAAGCTCAATCGTAGCCTCCGATCCAGACACCTCCCGGGAACCCAGCTACCGACGAAGCTGATCTGGCTAAAGGGGTTGAGCTTGAGCTTGAGGCAAGATGATCATCATCCCCAACCCCAAGAAAAGGAAGACTGACTCCACCTCGGGATAAGTTCTTACAGCGATGGAGAAAAATTTCGAAGCGGGATTTTTCATTGACTCCTAAATCCTGTCGGGCACATAGGAATTCTTTTGAGACGAGGATCTGGTGGCTCAGGCGAGGTGAACGTATTGGAGCCTCCTTTGGCTGCCACCATCGCTCGAAAGGTGGAGCCAATCTTCGCTCAGTGCCAAGTTTTGGATGAGAAATACAAAGCTGCCTAGAGAGACATTGCGAACAAGAAGGTCGAGGGGGAGTCCTTGAAAACCCAGCTTGCCGAGGAGGAGAAGAAGATGAAAGAGGCAAGCGAGAAAATTAATCGCCTCGTGGATCGGGACCTCCTTCTCTCCAAGCAACTTAATGAAGCTCAAGGCCGGGGCGCCGCAATGGAGAATAAAGTGAAAGAGCTGGAGGAAAAGTTGGCGGAGGCCGTGAAGTCAGATGACTATGCTCTCCAAGAGGCCGTGAGCATGAAGAAGAAGAACAAAGAGATCCTTAAAGACGCCCGGGAGGCTATTGCCGCTACCGAGGAAGCGATCAAGGCTCAAGTCTCTCTTCTTGCTCCCGACTTCGACACTTCTGCTATTGGTGCCTTTAAAATGATTCAAGATGGCAAGATTGTCAACACCCCGAGGAAGTGGTGTTTTGGGACTTGTAATATTTTTTAACTCTTTTTGTTATTGGGCCAATGTGATGCCCCTTGTATGTAATTCCAAACTCATTATTTTGTCGTTGTTGGGCTGATGTGATCCTCTTTTGGACTACCATTTTAATGATTTTGAATCTTATAATTAGAATGTCATATTCGCTGCTTTAACGCTATATCGCTTTTTGTTTGACTATTTGGCTGTAATTAGATGGATATCTGTATATCATTGCATAAATGATTCCCAGGGTGATCAGTCCCAAGAAGCTGACTTTGTGAGAAAGTAAATGAAAGTAGAGACATTAAATGAGTTTGTGAGAAAGGAAAGATAACCGGTTGAACGGGAGATCGCCAAGCCTTTAGGAGTAAAATCTCCTAAGGTTTGTTGGATTCCAAGTCCTCGGGATCTCCTTTCTGTCTAATTGCTCCAACTTGTAGGCACCCTTCCCGTGCACTTCTTTTATCCTGTAAAGGCCTTCCTAATTAGGGGAGGGCTTTCCTCTCCTAGAGTTGGTGGGCCGATATCGTTGCGTCGCAGTACCAAGTCGCCTTCTTCAAACCTCCTGTTTTGGACCCTATAGTTGCTAACCTTTGCTTCAGCGCCGCTTCTGACAAGTGGGCTATCTCCTTGGTCTCGTCTATCAGGTCCTCCTCAGTCACTTTATCACTTCCTCTAAGGAGTAGTCGTGGGCTCGGTTCCCCAACTTTCACGGGAATAACCGCATCCACACCATAGGTAAGCCGGAAAGGCGTCTCCCCGGTAGAAGATTGTGGTGTGATTTTGTAGGACCACAGGACCGAGGCTAACTCGTCTGCCCAGAAGCCCTTCCTTTGATCCAAGTGCTTCTTCATCCTACTTAAGACGACCTTGTTCGTTGCCTAGGCTTGCCTGTTGCTCTGGGGGTGCTCCACAGAGAAGAACTTTTGTTTGATTCCAAGGACTGACAATAATTCCCCAAATTTCTTGTCAAAAAACTGTGTATCGTTATCCGACGCCAGGACCTCCGGATTTCCAAACCTCGTGATCACCTGTCGCCAAAGGAACTTTCGACAGTTTGCAGATGATATGCTTGCAAAAGTTTCAGCTTCCACCCATTTGTTGTAATAATCGATGGCTACAAGTAAATACTTAAGCTATCCTGGGGCCATTGGGAAGGGACCCAGCAGGTTGACTCCCCACTGGGAGAAGGGCCATTGGGAATGGAGCTTAGCTCTTCTACTGGTGAGTTATAGAAGTTTGTGTTTTCTTGGCATTTCTTAACAAACTCGAAAGCGTCAACCATTATAAATGGCCAATAGTAACTGGCTCTAATGAGTTTCTGAGCTAAGGATTTTCCTTCAATGTGGTATTTGTAGTATCCCTTATGTATTTCTCTTAGGACATACTCCGTCTGATCAGGACGCAAGCACTTCAACAAGGGTTGTTGAACCTTCTCTTGTATAGTTGCCCCTGTACCACTGCGTACTTGGCAGCCTCTCTTCTTACAGCCTTTGCTTCTTTCTTGTTTTTTGGCAACTCCCCTTCCTCGAGAAAATGTTGGATTGGGCTGATCCACGACTGAGGTTTCTGTTGACCCTAGGCCAAGCAAAAGGTCATCGATGGCTCCTTTACTAGGCTCTGGATGGGAGACCAATTTTCCGGTCCAGGCTTGGTACTCGCCAATTTTGTTAAAAGGTCTGCTCTAGCATTTCTTTCTGTGGGTACATGTTGGAATAACGGGTCCTGAGCTTGGTATGTCCCGTTTACTTGGACTGTCACAAGTTGAAAGTCTCTATTAACTTCAAGCTTTGCCACCCCAACCTCCTTGGCTAGAATCAAGCCGCCAATCATAGCTTTATATTCGACTTATTTGTTCGAGATGAGGAACTCAAATTTTATAGACTGCTCGTAAGTTATTCATTCTGATCTTTCTAAAATGATCCTGGCTCTTTTGAATGCTTGGTTGGAAGCTCCGTCTACGTGGAGCTTCCACCGTGTGCTCGAGACATCAGGAGTATCTCCGGTCACTTCAACTAATAAATCGACTCCTTGAAGCACCTTACTTGTGAAATATATGGGCTTTTGTTGCTTGTTCTCTTCCCAGACCAGGGCAGCCACCATGGCCTCCTTTGTGAATGCTAGGTACAGGTACAAAGTCTCTTCTTCTATTAGTTTACCGAGAACTGGTGGCTTTGACAAGATTTTCTTGAAGTGGTTGAAAGCTTTTTTACAGGTCGGGGTCCACTCCGAAGGCCATCCCTTTCTTCATCAAGTTGAAGAAAGGTAACGCTTTGGCTAGCGAGGCGCCAAGAAATCAAGATAGGGCCATGAATCTCCCCGCTAGCCTTTGTACGTCCTTTATGCATCCAGAGCTTATCATGCGAAGAACAACTTCATACTTATCCAGCTTGGCTTCTACTCCTCATTGTGTGATTATGAATTCAAAGAATTTTTTCGCTTCCATGGCAAATGCGCACTTCAGGGTGTTCAACCTCATGTTGTGCTTTTGGAGTGAGTCAAAGATGACCCTTAGGTCAGTTTCCAGGCTACTCAGTTTGGCCGTCTTCACCAGCATGTCATCTATGTAGACCTCTACCGACTTGCCAATATGGTCCCTAAAGATCTTGTTCATCAATTTTTGGTGTATCGCCACCATGTTTTTCAGCCCGAATGGCATGACCTTGTAACAATAAGTCCCTCCTGCCATTATAAATGTTGTTTTGTCCTCGTCAGGCCGATACATCGAGATCTAGTTGTATCTCGAATATGCATTAATGAAGCTTAAAAATCGATAGGCCACTGCCGAGTCCATCAGGGCATCAATGTTGGGAAGGAAAAACGAGTCCTTGGGACATGCCTTGTTAAGGTTGATGATTAGATTTTTGTGTGGTAAAGAATTCACAAATAAATTCTCGTTGCAAGTATAGTTTCTAAACTAACTAAAATCTTTCATACAAAAATTTGTTTGTCACAAGTACAAAGGTAGGCTATTTGGGTAAGTGAGCTAAATGAAACGATGGCCTCAATCACATAAATGCATGAATACACAAAATAATGGACATAAAGAATCAAACAAATCAAAGATTACAATCCTAGGAAGAGAATAATTTACACAAGAAGGAAGATAAGTGGTTATAAGATGTAACCACAAATTAGGCTCAAAACTCACAAGCCTGTGTTCTTAGCTCAAAAATCATGTTCCATAATATATATGATTCAAGCAAGCTCTATGAAAAGTTTTTACTCAAATCAATTGAGGTTGCCCTATAGATAGAAATCTTGAAAAATTTTATTATTTTGACTAAGCTTATTATGTATATATATGCAAAAATAAGAAAATGCAACTGAAAATCCTAAAAAGACCTAAAAATGAAATGCAAAAGTGTTGGAATTAGAAACTTGTCACCCAAAAATGCCGACTGGTCGGACGACCTCCCCACACTTAAAAGCGTGCACACACTTAAAAGCGTGCACCGTCCTCGGTGCACTCAAAGATGAGTAAGGGGGTACGGCGACTCTCCGGATTGCCACCTTCAGCTGGCGGATCAACTGGTTGCAGCGTGTTCTTTGTGTCGCTTCCATTGTTGCTCATAATGACTCATCCTAAAATTAGAAGGCAGGATAATGAGAAAAGTAAATGCAAAAGGAAGGAAGCATACGTTGTTGGAATGAGGTAAACTACTAGAATTGAGGGAGTGAATTAGTGTGACATTAATAAATTAAGGGTGTGAGTCTAAATTGTGCACGGTTCAGAACACACACTAGCGTGAAAAGCGATGTCACAAGTATACAAAAGGAGCATGCACGTCACTCATTCTAGTGCGCATGAGATGCTCTAAACTTGTAGGTCAAGATAACCAAACAAGCAATAAAGAAGCACGAAAGCATTCAAGCGAAACACATATGATCAAGAAGCACAAGGCATTAAGGTAAATGCACGACATCCAACACGAAATTGCCTATCAAAGAAAAGAATTCAAATCACATGATGGCCAAATCATGCAATTCAGAAGCTTTAAGATGCTCTAAGGCAATTCGCATATGTACTTGGTGTTCACAAAAGTTAGGCATGAAAAATTCGAGACCAAGTAGCAAATTATAACCTTAACAATAAAATCCAACAATGAAAATTGACAACAATGATGTTAAACTTAACATCTCATCAGTAATCAGCAGCAATGAGTAGTAGACAAGATTAATAATCCAACACTTAGTATGAAAAAGAGAAAATGAAATGAAAATTAAACTAATTAAACAAATAATTAACTAACTAACTAAAAGAAGTGGTTAAAAATGGTGTTTGGAAGCATTGGATGAGAGGTAGGAGAAGGGAAGAGGAAAGGAGAAGGAAAGAAGTGGAAAGAGGAGAAGAAAACAAGGTGGTGAAGGAAGGCGATCCACGCGTACACGTAGATCATGCGTGCGTGTGGGTGGTGGCAAAATGGAAGCGACGCATACGCGTGGGTTACGCGGACACGTGCATGGCAAACCAGAGAAGTGACGTGATGCGTGAGCATATTTTCTATCTTTTTCTAGTGAATTTGCATCTAAATTGTTGAGTTTAATAAAGAATTAATTATCTTTTAGCCAATATGGATGCTACTTTGAGTCTTTTGTAATTTTGTTTATTTTAGGTAACATTTGGCTGGATTTGGTGGAGTTTTTGTAGCACAAGAATCAAAGGAGATGGCAGCGAGCAGTGACGCGTATGCGTGACTGACGTGTGCGCGTGATTTAGAGCTTTCCATGGCGACGCGTGCACGTGACTGACGCGTACACGTGATTTGAAGAATTGCACAGCGACCCGTGTGCGTGACTGACGCGTCTGCATGACTTGCAAAGAAGACCAGCGACGCATACACGTGACTGGCGCGTACGCGTGACATGCACCACGTGCAGAAAACGCAGAAAAATGTTGGGGGCGATTTCTGGGCTGTTTTGACCCAATTTTTAGCCCAGAAAACACATATTAGAAGTTACAGAATGGACAAAACATGTGGTCCGCACCCATCAACTGAAGACCTGCTGATTATTCTGATTTAAATTCAAATTTGATTTTTAAAATAGAAAAAGATATGATTTTGATTTTTAAATTAATTAGGATTAGTTATAAAAGGGGGATTCCATTAGGGAATTCTATACAAATTTACATTCCGCATTCCATGAGCAACTAAACCTCCACTGTTAAGGTTAAGAGCTCTATCTATTGTATGGATTGATACTATTCTTTTTTCTATTTAATTCATGTTTTGATTTATATTTCAATAATTATTTTCGTTCTTTATTTTATGAATTTGGGTGGAACGAAAGTATGACCCATATTCTAATTGAGTTCTTGTATAACTTGGAAAAGCTCTTTACTTGAACAACAGGTTGAAAACATATTATCCTGAATTTCTAATTGTTTGTATTTAACGGAATACGTAACATATAATGCCCTTATTTTTGGATAATTAGGATTCTTGTGGCATATAAACTGGAATTTGATCATCACCCTCTAATTGGAACTAATTGACCAAGGAATTGGCAGTTGATGAATTTTAGAGGAGACTAGGAAGGTCTAAGGAATTAGGGTCTAGTCACATATAGTTTGCCATAAATTAAATCCTACATGATTAAAATAGTTAGTAGGAAAAGTTACTCCAAAAAAATAGATAACTCTGAAGCCTTAATTGTTTCTCCAATATTTTATTTTCAACTTATTTACTAGTGTGCTTGCCTTCTGATATTTTCAATTTAAACCTTTTGAATATCTTAAAACCCTTTTCTGCTTGCCTAACTAAGTAAATTATTTAACCATTGTTGCTTGATCCATCAATCCTCGTGGGATCGATCCTCACTCACCTGAGGTATTACTTGGTACGACCCAGTGCACTTGCCGGTTAGTCTGTTGTTGTTAAATCACCGCACCAAGTTTTTGGCGCCGTTGCCGGGGATTGATAGTGATTAACAACTATTAGTTGTTTGATTGCTTATATTAGACGTTTTATTTTTAATTTTATTAAAATCCAATTTTTTTATATTTTCGAAAATTTTTTATATATATTTTTATCTCTTTACACAGGTTACCTCACTGGGAATTCTCTACACTCTGACGTAGAGAATCCCATCTTTTCTTATTTTCTGTTTGTTTATGCACAGGAACAGAGACAAAAAACATCTCTTAGACTTTGATCCTGAACCTGAAAGGACTTTCAGGCGGCGTTTACAACAAGCAAGACTTTACAAGGCTGTAGAATCCACTATGGATCCTAATGATGCTGATAATGCCAATGTGGCCAATTCAAATGGAAATGAGCAACAAAGGAGAGTACTTGGCTCTTATTCTGTTCCTATTGCAGATCTTTATGGAAAAAGTATTATGGTGCCTCCTATAGCTGCGAACAACTTTGAGTTGAAGTCACAATTGGTCACCCTGGTGCAACAAAACTGTCAGTATCATGGTCTTCCCCACGAAAACCCAAATCAATTTACTTTCAATTTTCTGCAGATTTATGATACTGTGAAGACAAATAGAGTGAACCCAGAGGTGTACAAACTAATGCTCTTTCCGTTTGCTCTAAGGGATGGAGCAAAGCTCTGGCTAGATTCCCAATCTAAAGAGAGTCTGGATACTTGGAACAAGGTTGTTACTGAGTTTCTCACTAAATTTTTCCCACCAAAGAAGCTGACTAAGCTTAGGGTGGAGGTTCAAACCTTCAGGCAGAAGGATGGTGAAACTCTGTATGAAGCTTGGGAGAGATATAAGATACTGACTAGGCAATGTCCTCCGGACATGTTCTCCAAGTGGAACCAACTAGATATCTTTTATGAAGGCTTGGGTGAAATGTCCAAGATGTGCTTAAACAATTCTGCAGGAGGTTCATTGCACAAGAAGAAGACACCGGAGGAGATTATTGAGCTTATTGAATTGGTTTCTAGCAACCAATATTTATATTCATCTAACAGGAATCCTGTGAACTCTGAGGCTCCTCAGAAGAAGGGTGTCATGGAAGTAGCCGCTCTTAATACTATTCTTGTTCAGAACAAGCTTATGTCTCAAAAAATAAGTCTACTTACTCAACACATAGGTGGCATGCAAGTCTCAGCTATCCACACCCAAAATCTATCTCAAAAGGTCTCTTATGACATGGCAGATAATTTTGTGCAAAATGATAATTATGATTATGCTCAACCCTCTTCTGAACAGGTCAATTACATGGAGAGTGTTCCTAGAAATCCCAATAA
Source organism: Arachis duranensis (assembly GCF_000817695.3). Lineage (NCBI taxonomy): Eukaryota > Viridiplantae > Streptophyta > Magnoliopsida > Fabales > Fabaceae > Arachis > Arachis duranensis. The sequence goes on from NC_029781.3 coordinate 87,301,922, forward strand.
TGATCCCTATTCTCAGACCTACAATCAAGGGTGGAGAAATCATCCAAATTTTGGGTGGAGAGATGAACCTCAGAGACCTTAGAACTTCAACAATAATTCTCAGGGCGGCTTCCAACAGAACAAGTACAATAACCGCCAATTTCAATCTCATCAACAACAACCACCTCCACAGGTGAATTTTAAATCCCAAGAAGATTCTAATTGGAAAATGATGAAGAGTTTTGTGTAGGAAACCAGAGCATCGATCAAGAATTTGGAGATTCAGATGGGTCAAATAGCCACCAGAGTTAATGAAATTGATCAAAGGACCACTAATAGCCTTCTTGGTAACACAATTCCAAATCTAAGAGAGGAATGCAAGGCTATCACCTTGATAAGTGGACAAGTGACAAGTATGGAAGCATAAAGTAATGAGGAGCCAGTTGAAAAAGATTGCAAGGTTATTCAACTGAGAAGTGGTAAAGTAGCTGGCTCTGAGACCAAGGTCAATGAAGAGTTAGTTGAAAAAGAAGCTCCAGAGGAGAAGAAGGAAGAAGTAGAGCACGCCCCTCCAAAGCGTGCGGACAACCCATTCCCAGACTCTCGTGACACTTATCCTACACTGCCAAAGGCTCCTGAGTGCAATCCTAAGAAGCCGTATCCTCAGAGACTTCAAAAGGAGACCAAGGACAAGCAGTTTTCAAAGTTCTTGGAAGTCTTCGGAAAGTTACAAATCAATATTCCTTTTGCTGAGGTTTTGGAGCAAATGCCTATCTATGTCAAGTTCATGAAGGAGCTATTGTCAAAGAAGAAGTGTTTAAAGGGAGATGAGATAGTGGTTCTGACTAAGGAATGTAGTGCCATCATTCAGAATAACTTGCCAAGGAAGATGCCGGATCCAGGGAGCTTCCAAATTCCATGCACCATTGGGAGCGCAACCTTTGAGAAAGCATTATGTGATCTGGGAGCAAGCATCAACTTACTGCCCTTGTTTGTGATGAAGAAGCTGCAAATCTAAGAGGCACAACCCACAGAGATAGCATTACAGATGGCAGACAAATCTATGAAGCCTGCATACGGATTAGTAGAAAATATCTTGGTCAAAGTGGGTAAGTTCTTTCTCCCAGCAGATTTTGTGATTATTGACACAAGAGAGGATGAGAATGCCTCTATAATTCTAGAAAGACCATTCCTAGCCACAGGAAGAGCTCTGATTGATGTAGAAGTGGGTGAATTAGTGCTTAGAGTGCATGATGAGCAACTAGTCTTTCATGTTTTCAGAGAGGTACATTCGACAGGTGAAGAAGAGAGGTGCATGCATACTGAACTTATTGATCCAACCCTTTAAAAACCCTCTGATGATACACAGCAGAATCTGTAGCTCAAACCTCCCTTGGTAACAATCAATAAAATTCCTCCTGACATCAAACCTATGTTTGGTGTTGGGAATGCATCATCTACGAAAGAAGAGGTTCCCAAAAAGAAGAAAGTACCCAGGGATGAAGAAACAAAAAGATCCCCACTCAAGGTTTCCCCCTAGGAATGAAGGTGGTGTTGACTAGCAATCTAAAGTGGATTTATACAGTAACCGGAATCCTCTCTCTGGAGTATATTGAGCTACGTTATAGGGACACAGGAAAGAAGTTCAAAGTAAGGGGTGAAGAGCTGAGCCCCTATGATCCTCCTCCTTAGAGGAGTTGATCGTCAAGCTAGTGACGATAAAGAAGCGCTTGTCGGGAGGCAACCCGATAATTTCGTATCCTTAGTTATTTTTCGTAGTAGTATTTTTCTTACTTATTTAATTTTTATTGAGTTCTTACTAATTTTATGATCATGCAGCTATTTTAGAAAAGGAACCGAAAAAAAGCACATGACGCGCAAGCGTCGCTGACGCGTACGCGTCATATGCATGTGCGTGAAAAATAAAATTTGACAGAGAGTTGAGTGGGAGTAGTGCTGGAAGCACGCTGGAAGCACAAGCCGCATCACGTGTACGCGTAACCCATGCGTGTGCGTCAGTGACGCGTACGCGTGACCTTGAAATTTGACGTAAATATGTGTTTGGGCAGAGAGTTGTGATGGTTTGGGGCTAAAAGTATGCTAGACGCACAAAATTGACTACGCGTACGCGTCCCTGACTCTTTTGCGTCATTTGTACAAATGGCCATCCACGCGTGCGCGTGCATGACGCACACATGTCGTATGAAAATATTGGTTTCCAAGCCACGCGAACAGAGAGTTGTGCGAGCACACGACTGGCTTCACGCGATCCGCACAAACCAAGGGCATGCGGACGCGTGCTTGACGCTCACGCGTCATTAAGAAAATTGCACGACCCATGCGTACGCGTGTTGTACGCGTACGCGTCACCTATGTCGCACAATTACACTAGTTCGCCGCCCAGTTTTAATTTTCTTTCTCTCTCTCCTAATCCTAATTCTCTCTTGTTCTTTTATCCTTTTATTCTTCTTTCATCTTACTATTTGTTTTTGTTTTTAGTTCTTCTTTGCTTGACGAAAAGCAAACCTTTAAGTTTGGTGTTGACGTTTCGCTTATGGGTTTTCTGTTTATTTTTTTTATGGCACCAAAAGGGAGGCGAATCATCTTCACGAAGGAGCACAACCTGAAGAATAAAACGACTACTAGGATAACTAAGGTGGTTGAGTTCCTTTCATTCTATATTCCTCCCCTCTTTTTCTATGCTATGTTCCCGTTTTCTCCTATTTTGCTTTGTTTGTTGCATGATCCTTTATTAGTTAGAATCCTAGGTCTAGTTTAGTTTTTCCTTAATTGCTTTAATTCTTAAAAGATGTCTCATGTATTACTCATTGAGCTTGAATCCAAATAAAAAATACAGGAGTGAAATATTGCATGAGAAAGTGGGTCTATATTAAAGAATAGTCTTATTTACTTAAATGTGGTGGTATTTTCTGTGATTTTGAATGCATGACATGAACAATGCATATTTAAATTTGAATCAAAGAATGTTGATGTACAAGGAACAGGAATTTAGAGAATTATTATGATTTCTATGAAATTAATGAAAGTTTAATCCTTGAAGCAAAAGAAACAGCAAAAGAAAAAATAAAAGCAAGGTCCAAGGTTCTGAGCATCAATGACTAAGAAGGTCAAACATGATTAAAAGCTCAAAGAGTTGTTTCCCTAGTCACATGCTTGTGGTATTCTTGTAACAAGTAATCCTTGAGACAAAATATTTAAAGTCACGACTAGGCTCAAGGTGAAAAGCACCAAAGAAAAATTGCTGTGTTCAAGGATTAAATTAAGTTACAAAAGAATAGAGAATTCATAATATCATTCGGATTCTAATTCCAAATGACAGCAACATTCTTCTGATTCAAAGGAGAGTGAGATGCCAAAACTTTTCAGGATTGCAGTTGTAAACCCCACTATAAGAAGAGACATGAGCTTAATCGAATTTTCATTCTCATGCAAATTCACATCCTAAGCTTATATTAGTTCTGGTTGCTTGAGGACAAGCAACAGTTCAAGTTTGGTGTTGTGATGCGTGAGCATCTTTCCTATTCTTTCCTAGTGAATTTGCATCTAAATTATTGAGTTTAATAAAGAATTGATTATCTTTTAGCCAATATGGATGCTACTTTGAGTCTTTTGCAATTTTGTTTATTTTAGGTAACATTCGGCTGGATTTGGTGGAGTTTCTGTAGCACAAGAATCAAAGGAGATGGCAGCGAGCAGTGACGCGTATGCGTGACTAACGCGTGCGCGTGATTTGGAGCTTTCCATGGCGACGCGTGCATGTGATTGACGCGTACGCATGATTTGAAGAATTGCATAGGGACGCGTGCGCGTGACCAACGCGTCCGCGTGACTTGTGAAGAAGACCAGCGACGCGTACGGTGACATGCGCCACGTGCAGAAAACGCAGAAAAATGCTGTGGGCGATTTCTGGGCTGTTTTGACCCAGTTTTTAGCCCAGAAAACACAGATTAGAAGCTGCAAAATAGACAAAACATGTGGTCCCCACCCATCAACTGAAGACCTGCTGATTATTCTGATTTAAATTCAAATTTGATTTTTAAAATAGGAAACGATATAATTTTAATTTTAGATTTTTAAATTAATTAGGATTAGTTATAAAAGGGGGATTCCATTAGGGAATTCTATACAAATTTACATTCCGCATTTCATGAGCAACTAAACCTCCATTGTTAAGGTTAGGAGCTCTATCTATTGTATGGATTGATACTATTATTTTTCTATTTTAATTCATGTTTTGATTTATATTTCAATAATTATTTTCGTTTTTTATTTTATGAATATGGGTGGAATGGAAGTATGACCCATGTTCTAATTGAGTTCTTGTATAACTTGGAAAAGCTCTTTACTTGAACAACAGCTTGAAAACATATTATCCTGAATTTCTAATTATTTGTATTTAACGGAATACGTGATATATAATCCCCTTATTTTTGGATAATTAGGATTCTTGTGGCATATAAACTGGAATTTGATCATCGCCCTCTAATTAGAATTAATTGACCAAGGAATTGGCAGTTGATGAATTTTAGAGGAGACTAGGAAGGTCTAAGGAATTAGGGTCTAGTCACATATAGTTTGTCATAAATTAAATCCTACATGATTAAAATAGTTAGTAAGAAAAGTTAATCCGGAAAAATAGATAGCTCTGAAGCCTTAACTGTTTCTCCAATATTTTATTTTCAACTTATTTACTAGCGTGCCTGCCTTCTGATATTTTCAATTTAAACCTTTTGAATATCTCAAAACCCTTTTCTGCTTGCCTAACTAAGTAAATCATTTAACCATTGTTGCTTGATTCATCAATCCTCGTGGGATCGACCCTCACTCACCTGAGGTATTACTTGGTACGACCCGGTGCACTTGCCGGTTAGTCTGTGGTTGTTAAATCACTGCACCATGCCGCGTACGCGTCCTCCACGCTTACGCATGGGTTGGTTTGTGCCTCAGGCACAATGTTCGCGTGATGTAGGTGCAACTCTCGGGTGGATGTATGGTGGAATGAAACTTCTAAATCCACGCGTATGCGTGGATTACGCGTGCGTGTGGGTTGGTGAAAATGCTTGGGGCACGCTTATGCGTGGGTTGGTGCTCTGTTTTTCAAAAATTTTCTATGTTTTTGCCCCAAACCAAGTCTTTCAAACCTCCAAACAGCTACCAAAACAACATAAAACCTTATTCAACATATTAAACTACCAACTAAACTCAACAAACCAATAAAAACATAAAATTAAACTAACTTTTACTAATATTTACAAAAGAGAAAATGAAAGAATTTTACCATGGTGGGATGTCTCCTACCTAGCACTTTTGTTTATTGTCCTTAAGTTGGACTTATGGGGAGCTCCTCTCAAGGTGGCTTGTGCTTAAATTATTCTTGGAACTTCCACCAATGCTTGGTTCTCCATTGTGCCCCAAGTTTTCTCATGAGTTGCACCAAGTCTTAATGGAGTTCTTCACAAGCTTGGGGCTCCCAAAGTCAATCCTCTTCTTGTAATCCGGGATCCCACACTTTATTTTCACACCCATCTTAAAGTTGATCATTATTAGTCCATCCAGGTGACAAGCAAGATGAATTCTCAATGAAGTGACCAAACATCATCCTAGACCCAAGCAATCTAGTCCTACACCAACCCTTGCAATTAAGCTTTGAGCATCTAACCATAATGAACGTTGATTTTCGATGCCAACCACTAACCATCTTTCTTTTACTCTTAAAGCCACAAATATGTCTAAGTTGACCATCCGTCTCAAGCAAACCGTATTCAAGGGGAATCTTGAAGCTTAAGTATAAGGAATTTATCCACTTGAATGAAAGAATGGATGGTGATGGTTGGGGAGAGTGATGACAAGTCATCTTATGCTAGTTCTACAAGTATTTTTCATTTGTTTCATTAGGTTTTATGCACTTTCTTGCACAATAAGTAAGTGATTTGAGTGAAATTTCATGATTATTTTGAATCAATCAAACATCATTTATTTTACACAAAATCATAAGGTTTATGCTAGAATTAATTGATTTCATGAATGATGCAAAGACCTTGTGATTTTGGTGAGACTTTGATTGCCTGTTTGGTTGTTTTTAGGTGAAGAAATGAAGAGAAGGGGGAACCAACCAGGGAAACGCTGCGTTCAAAAAGAGAACGCCACGCTCAGGAGCACAAATAGCTGGCGCTCGTTTCCAAAGTGAGTGCCACGCTCACTAAGCGAGCGTTTTTATGGATTTTCAAGTTGGGAGGCAAGCTTGTGCTATCCGTACGTATTAGGCAGCGCTTCATAAGCCAACATAGTTCTCACTAAGAGAGCGCTAGTGAAGAAATAAGCGCACCAAAGGGGCAGCGCTTGAATAACTAGCGTAGCGCTCATTAAGAGAGCACTAGTTGAGGAAATGTGGCACGAGAGGAGCACATGCATGGTTAATGAACGTTGCACTTATTTTTGGAATGGAACGCTCCCCTGGAGGCAACACCCAAGCACCATCCTGACCCACTTCATACAAGGCCAAACCAACAAAAGCCCATTCCAAGTTTTGATGACTGAAATAAAAAGTGTATAAATAGGAACAAATTTGATTTGAGAAGGACCCTTTTTGCTCTCTTTTAATTTTCCTTTTAGAATTTTAGAGTCGGAGATTAGATCTAAGTTTACCTTCTTTTTGCTTTTCTCTTTTATTTTTTCTTTCGAGAGTTTGAGAATTGAGATCAGATCTGGGTTTTCTTTTCTTTTCTGTTTCGTTTCCTCTTTTGCAACTTTTTCTTTCTAATTTTGTTACTTCACTGAAATTGTCAATTTATCTTTAGGATTTCAGAGTTGATCTAAGTTTTCTTGCTGTTTTGATTCTTCTGCAATTTTCCATTTCTGTTTTGCTACTGAGATCCTGATCTGAATCTCTTCATCTCATAATTCTCTGTTTTACTGCAATTTACAATTCCAGTCTTGTTCTGAATCCCAGTACCCAAATCCTTTTATTCTTCAAGCAATTTAAGTTCCCTGGCACTTTAGATTTAGCAATTTAAATTTCTTGCACTTTAAGTTTCAGTCATTTACCTTTCTTGCAATTTAAGTTTCAGCTCATTTACTTTCTTGTACTTTAAGTTTCTGCAATTTACTTCTTTTGCACTTTAATATTATGTCAATTTTCATTATGCACTCTATTTCACTTGCAATTTATCTTCTGTTAATCAAATTTCAAACAATTCATCAAATATTCGCTTAACTAAATTCATCACCATACTAAAGTTGCTCAATCCATCAATCCCTGTGGGATCGACCTCACGCTTGTGAGTTATTACTACTTGATGCGATCCGGTACACTTGCCAGTGAGTTTGTGTGGAATCATTTTTCCCTCATCAGAGAGGTATTTCTAATACTGTTGCAAGCTTTACTCCCTTGTGTTCTTCCTTGGTTGCCTCCACCTCTTCACAAACTACTTCAACTTCAATCCTTTGTTCATCAGTTTCATCTAACTCTTCTCCATCACTCAAATCATAAATGGGAGGATGAGAAAAATATACCTCCACATTGCTTTCTATCTCATTGGGAGAGTGTTCTTCAAGTTCAAAGGATTCACTACCAACAAGATTGGATGCATGATTTCCATCACCAAGGGCACTCAATTCTCGCTTCATGCCTTCCAAGTCTTCATTCAAAAATTGTTTTGGAGGTTGTGCACTCTCCTCCTCAACATCAATTTCAATCTTCTTGGAGAGGTTTTCTTCAACTCTAGGTTCTCAAGGAGGTTCCGCATCTCCTAAGTCTTCAACCACTTCTTCCTTTTCTTCAATAATCATAGCTTTCTCCAATTGTTCCAAAACAAAACAACTTCCTTCATTTTCCACCAGAGTTTCCAATCTCTCCTTCATGCTATGCTCTTTAATTGATTCTTCACATGTGACCATGGGAGTGCTTTGACTACTCAAGCATTAGGAGGCTAATCGGCTTACTACCTCAGTCAAGGTAGCCATAAATTATGCACATCCCTTTTCATCTCACTTGCCCTTGAAGAAGAACACCAAGGGTTTCATCCATTAGAAATTGGGGCGGATAAAAGGGCTCATTGTTTTGAAAAAAAGGTTCATGATAGGGAAGTAGTTCTTCTTGGTAAGGGTGTGTGAAGAACGGAAGATTGATGGTTTAGAAGTTATACTAAACTCTCGTTGTAAGTATAGTCACTAAACCAAGCAATCAACCTTTCTTACAAACGTTTGGTTGTCACAAGTAACAAACCCTTTTGAAATTGATAACCGAGTATTCAAACCTCGGGTCTTCTTCTTAAGGAATTGCAGGGAGGTATGTTCTTATTATTGGCTATGAAAAAGGTAAAATTGGGGGTTTTGGAAATAAGGAAGAAGTATGACAAGTAATTCAAATGACAATTAAAATAAATAAATAACTATAAAATAAACTCTTGGCAAGATATGAAATTTCGGAAGTCCTATCCTAGTTACTCCTATAACAATGGAAGTTAATCCCACTTAGTTAACCTTTGCATAAGCAAGGGAAAGTCCAGTGAACCAATTGGTTAGATTTTCCAAGTCCTAGCCAATTCCTAAGGAAAGACTAGAGTTAGTGGAATTCCAGTTAATTAGCCGGCATAACAATCAATCATGAATAGTTGGTAACTCAAGAGCTTCCAGTTAATCAATTAAAGCCAACAATAAAAAAAAGCCAAAGGAAAAATTATAAATCTGGAACAATCAAACTACGTTTAAATATAAATTTAAGTCCTAACATGGAAAGATTCATAAATCAAATAGGCAACATAAGTAATTAACAGATAAAAGTATTAGAGTATCTAAAAGTAGAAGAGAAATATAAATTAAAGAACATTGAACCTGTGATTGAAGAAGATAAAATCCTAATTCTAAAAATCCTAATCCTGAAATAAATTCTAATCCTAATCCTAATCCTAAGAGAGAGGAGAGAGCCTCTCTCTCTAAAAACTACATCTAAATCCTAAAAAGTGAATTATGAAAGCATATTGAGTCTCTGCATGTTCCCTGACTTTAATCTGTGTTTCTGGGCCGAAAACTAGGTTGAAATGCGGCCCAAAATCTCTGCCAGCGACTTTTGTAATTTTGCAGATCGTGCACATCACGTGTCCGCATCGTCCATGCAATCGCGTCACTCAGCGTTTTTCGTATCATGCGTGCGCGTCGTCTATGCATTCGCGTCGTTCGTGCAGCTTCCAATCCGCGCGGTCGCGTCAGGCACGCGATTGCGTCCCTCTGATTTCTTCCATTTCACGCGGTCGTGTGAGCCATGCGACCGCGTGACTTCTCGCTGGTCATCTCCTTAATTCCTTGTGTTCCTTCCATTTTTGCATGCTTCCTCTTTATTCTCTAAGCCATTCCTGCCCTATGAAGCCTGAAACACTTAACACATAGATCAAGGCATCGAATGGTAATAGGAGAGGATTAAGATTAGCTAAATTAAGACCAAAGAAGCATGTTTTCAATCATAGAACTAAACTAGGAAGGAATTGTAAAATCATGCAAATCATATGAATAAGTGGGTGAAAAGCTTGATAAAACCACTCAATTAAATACAATATAAACCATAAAATAGTGGTTTATCAGTGTGGTGGTGTATAAAGAGGTGGTTCTTGGGAGTATTGATATTGGAATGGTGGTGGTTCTATGTGCGGCTTATATGGTTCAAAATGTGGTTGGTATGATGGATAAGGATTAGGGTCAAATGGAGGTGTTTAGTGAAAAGAGGCTTGTGCGTGTGGTAGATGATTATGTTGAGGATATGGCTCATAGGCATATGGTGGTGGTTCTTGAAAGTCACAAGGAGATTCACCATAGCCATTTGATTGGTATGCATCATAGAATGACTTTTGTTCATAGTGCATTGGGGGAGGTTGATGCCATGAAGATTGATCATATGTATATGGCTCCTACCTCATTTGTTGGGAGAAGGGGTTCATAGTAGGAAGGTGGTTCATCTTGATAATGATAAGGAGACGGTGTATATTGAGGTGATGGTTCTGTGTATGGTTCATTTGGCTCATAAGGTGGTTGTTATGGTGGGTACGGGTTAGGATCATATGAGGGTGTTTGGTGGTAAGGGGCTCGTGAGTATGGTGGTCCAAAGCTATGTTGAGGAGGGGGTTCATAGGCGTATGGTGGTGGTTGTTGATAATCAAAAGAGTGCTCACCATAGCCATTGCCTTGATATGCATCACAGAACGGTTGTTGATAGTCCATTGGAGGTGGTTGTTGCCATGAGGGTTGATTAAATCCTTGTGCCTCCTCCCATCTTTGATTGTTCCAACCTTGATGCCTGTTCTCATTATAATCTCCTCTTCCTGCAACATAGTTGTAACCAGACTCATAGCCAAATGGGTGAGAGTTCATAGTAGTAGAAGAAAATAAAAACAAAAACTAACAAAAAGAAAATATTTTGAAAAAGATAAGATAAGATTTTGAAAAAGATATAAATTTTTTTTTTGAAAAATATTTACAATAACCAATAATAAGGCACACGTTTGCAATTCCCCGGCAACGGCGCCATTTTGAAGAATGGAAGATTGATGGTTTAGAAGTTATAGTAAACTCTCGTTGTAAGTATAGTCACTAAACCAAGCAATCAACCTTTCTTACAAACGTTTGGTTGTCACAAGTAACAAACCCTTTTGAAATTGATAACCGAGTATTCAAACCTCAGGTTGTCTTCTCAAGGAATTGCAGGGAGGTATGTTCTTATTATTGGCTATGAAAAAGGTAAAATTGGGGGTTTTGGAAATAAGGAAGAAGTATGACAAGTAATTCAAATGACAATTAAAATAAATAAATAACTATAAAATAAACTCTTGGCAAGATATGAAATTTCGGAAGTCCTATCCTAGTTACTCCTATAAGAATGGAACTTAATCCCACTTAGTTAACCTTTGCGTAAGCAAGGGAAAGTCCAGTGAACCAATTGGTTAGATTTCCCAAGTCCTAGCCAATTCCTAAGGAAAGACTAGAGTTAGTGGAATTCCAGTTAATTAGCCGGCATAACAATCAATCATGAATAGTTGGTAACTCAAGAGCTTCCAGTTAATCAATTAAAGCCAAGAATAAAAAAAAGCCAAAGGAAAAATCATAAATCTAGAACAATCAAACTACGTTTAAACATAAATTTAAGTCCTAACATGGAAAGATTCATAAATCAATTGGCAACATAAGTAATTAACAGATAAAAGTATTAGAGTATCTAAAAGTAGAAGAGAAATATAAATTAAAGAACGTTGAACCTGTGATTGAAGAAGATAAAATCCTAATTCTAAAAATCCTAATCCTAAAATAAATTCTAATCCTAATCCTAATCCTAAGAGAGAGGAGAGAGCCTCTCTCTCTAAAAATTACATCTAAATCCTAAAAAGTGAATTATGAATGCATATTGAGTCTCTGCATGTTCCCTGACTTTAATCTGTGTTTCTGGGCCGAAAACTATGTTGAAATGCTGCCCAGAATCTCTGCCAGTGACTTTTGTAATTCTGCAGATCGCGCACGTCATGCGTCCGCGTCGTCCACGCGATCGCGTCACTCAGCATTTTTCGTATCACGCGTGCACGTCGTCCACGCATTCGCGTCGTTCGTGCAGCTTCCAATCTGCGCGGTCGCGTCAGGCACGCGATCGCGTCACTCTGATTTCTTCCATTTTACGCAGTCGCGTGAGCCATGCGACCGCGTGACTTCTCGCTGTTCATCTCCTCAATTCCTTGTGTTCCTTCCATTTTTGCACGCTTCCTCTTTATTCTCTAAGCCATTCCTGCCCTATGAAACCTGAAACACTTAACACACAGATCAAGGCATCGAATGGTAATAGGAGAGGATTAAGATTAGCTAAATTAAGACCAAAGAAGCATGTTTTCAATCATAGAACTAAACTAGGAAGGAATTGTAAGCATGTTTTCAATCATGTAATAATTTTAGGAAGGAAATATAAATGCATGCTAATTATATGAATAAGTGGGTAAAGACCATGATAAAACCACACAATTAAATACAATATAAACCATAAAATAGTGGTTTATCAACCTCCCCACACTTAAACATTAGCATGTCCTCATGCTAAACTCAAGGTGACCAAATAAATGAGTAGGAAAAGGCAAGACTCATGCAACGCAACCTATGAATGTGAATGCAACTACATGCTAAAATGATTCTACTTACTTGGTGAAAAAGTAAATAAATCTTTCAAGAATAAATATGAACTGGATTTCACTAATTCAAATCACAAAATATAATACAAATAACTTGCAAGAAGAAGATAGCTCATGAAAGCAGGGAACATAGAATTTAAGCACTGAACCCTTACTGGTAGTGTATATCATTCTAACTCTCAAGTGTCTAGGGTCAATTCTCTCAATTCTCTACTAATCTTTCTTTCTATAGCTTGCTCTTCATCTAACAATCAACAAAATTTTAATGCACCAATACACAAATCAAGAGGTCTTTTAAGGGTTGTAATGGGGTTAGGGTCAAGGTAGGATTGTATTTGGCCAAGTGGACTAAAATCTGAATCCTTAATTAACATAAACTTTTCACCTAACTTAAGACAATCCATTTAATTAAAATACAAAATCTAACTTCCCATTAACTGTGTTTACTACATATTTATGCATTCCAAGTTTTGAGTACAGCTCATATGCATTGATACCAACACTTACTTTGAGGCATTTTGTCCCCTTTTATTAATTGCTCTTTTCTTTTTCTTTTTCACTTTTTTTATTATTTTTTTCTTGTTATTTTTCTCAATGCATATGATTAAAGTATTGAATGCAATAATATGTTCTCAACTATTATTTTGCACATTTTCACTAAAATATACAACACCCAATTATTCAAACCAAATATTTTCAACCCCAACTTTCCCACACTTAAATCATGAGCACTTTTACTAGTCTAAGCTAACCAAAGATTCAAATTAAGGACATAATTTTTTTTCGCTTAGAGTTAGTAATGAGCTAAAGTAAAGAACAAATGGGTATATTAGGCTCAAATTGGTTTGCAAAGGATAATGAAAGGGTAAGGCCATATGGGTATGTAATCTTAGTGAAACAAGGGCCTCAATCATATCAGTGCATGCATACATCAAACAATGAAAATATAGAATTAAGCAAGATAAAGATCACAATTTTAGAGAGAAAAACACACACCAAAAATAAAATATTGGTTGATAAAATGCAACCAATCAAATAGACTCAAAATCTCACTGGTTTTGTGTGTTCGAGCTTTAAACCATGTTCCAAAATAAGATTTCTTCAAACAAGTTTTTCAAAAAGTTTTATTCAAATTAGTGAAATACTATAAAAATTTCTTGAAAAAGAAAATATTACTTTAACCAAGTGGTAAAATAT
>NC_029781.3:87315487-87326603 GCF_000817695.3 Arachis duranensis
TATGCACAAAAAACAAACATGCAATCAAACATGCAAATGCAACAATGAAAAACAAAAATTGGTGTTGAGAAGGGACTAACTTACCCGTGGAGATCGGTATCGACCTCCCCACACTTAAAGATTGCACCGTCCTCGGTGCATGCAAAGATGTGCAGGTGGCGGGGTTTGTGGTTCCTCAGCCGGTGCTCTTTGTGTTCCTTTCCTTGCCGGTGGTTTGGGAGTAGCTTTCTCTCTTTACCCTTCTTGGTGGCCATCCTGAAAGGGGAAAAGGAAAGTAACAAGTAAAGCTGGGGTTCCAGCAAGGAAGAGAACGGGAAAGGTGGTAATCAATGCACAGTAAAGAAGAATGATGTTAACACATGGTCATGACTACATGTGAAAAGTCATCAATGGAAATATAGCAAGTGCATGTAATAACAATTAAATGCAAGATGTTTATTGGCATGCGGACAAAGGCATGAGTAGCATAGATCAAGCATTCAATGTCCAAGTTAGATTACCAAGTCTTCCAAACTAACAATATGTTTGTAATGACAATTATATTTAATGAATATGATATGAAAAAGGGTTTCGTGAAAAGCAAGCATTCAGAGTAGTAGGATAAAAGATACTGAAAAATAGTGCATAATGCCATACGGGCGTTTTCACAAGCACTTAGCATGCATGGTAAATAATCTAATGAAATAATAAATTGAACATGCAAGCAACCCTTTAAAAATTAATATATAATTGCCAAATAATTTTGCAACAATCCACAATGACCCAAATAAATTTCCAACACCAATTAAAAAGAAAAAGAAAGAAAAAGAAAACATATGCAATGAAAGTAAAAAGAAAGAGAAAGGAAGAAGAAAACATAAAATAAAGAAGAAGAATAGAAAAGTAAGGATTTGGGGAAGAGAAAGATAAGATATTTGGCAAATTAGGATAAGCTGTGCGGCGGAGGCGACGCGGACGCGTGGGTGACGCGTTCGCACGAATGCGCTTAGATGGATTGACGTGGTCGTGTCGGTCACGCGGTCGCGTGACTCGTTTTATGCGATTGGCGCGAGGGCAGCCTCGCGCTCGCGCAACTTTCTGTTTGAAACTCATTTTGCCAAGATTTTGGGTGACGCGACTGCGTGGGTGACGCGGACGCGTGGGAGGCATTTTTTCCACATGACGCGGATGCGTCAGCGACGCGGTTGCGTGGATCAAGTTGTTCCAAAGGCACGCCTCCAGCCACGCTCTCGCGTGACTCTCTGTAAAGTCTCTTTTCTTCCTAAGGCACAGGGGACACGGACACGTCGGCGATGCTGTCGCGGCGCGTGCCCTTTTCTTCTTTTTTTTTTTGATGATGCAGTATGCAGAATGCAATGCTAACATGAATGTTATGCATAATTCCAGGTTCAATCAAAACTAAAAAAACAAACAAAACATACTAGAATTAAAACTGAAAAGGGACGATCATACCATGGTGGGTTGTCTCCCACCTAGCACTTTTAGTTAAAGTCCTTAAGTTGGACATTTGGCGAGCTCCTTCTCATGGTGGCTTATGCTTGTACTGATCCAGGAATCTCCACCAATGTTTGCAAATCCAATATCCTCCGGGATCCCAAATCTTGTTTCTGCACCCGTCTTCAAGTTGATTGTCATGATTCCATCCGGGTGGTTCAGCTTTAGAATTCTCACTAAAGTAACCAAACAGCTTCCTAGACCCATTCAACTGAGCTCTATACCAACCTTTGCGTTTAAACTTTGAGCTTCCAACCATAATGAACTTTGCAGGACAATTCTCGCCACTGATCATCTTCCTCTTGCTCTTAATGCCACAAAGAGCTCTAAGTTGACCATCCGTCTCCAGTAGCCCTTATTTAAGTGGAATTAGAAAGCTAAGGGATATGAATTTTACCCACTTGAATGTTGTGAAGGATGATGGCAACTTAGGGGGAGGTGTTTGGAATGAACGTGGAAGCTCTACTCCCTTGTGCTCTCCTCTGACAACTTCCACCTCTTTGCAATCTTCTTCAATATCAACCTCTTCCTCTTGGTGGATTTCTTCCAATTCAATTTCTTCTTCATTGTTCACCAAGGGTATGGGAGGTTGTGCTTTTTCTTCTTGAATCTCCATCTCTTGATCAACCTCTTCCAAGTCTTCAACCATGATATGCCTTGGAGGTTGTACACCCTCTTCAGCATCAATTGCAATCGCCTTGGAAGGAGGTTCTATAACTTGACTTTCCCATGGAGGTTCCGCATCTCCTAAGTCTGTAACCACTTCTTCTTCTGCAACTATTATGGCTTCCTCCACTTGTTCCAGTACAAAGTCATGCTCCTTATTGTCCACTGGAGTCTCTAGTGTCTCCATCATGCTACGTTCTTCATTGGATTCTCCACATGGGACCATGGGAGTCTGTTGACATGAAGCCATGGGGGTTCCTTGAATGTCCGAACATCGGAAAGGTAATTGATTTATTGCTTGATCCAGGTGTTTAAGTATGAAATCGTATTCATCCTTGATGATTTCCTGTTCAACTATTTTTTCACCTTCAAGTACAAAATCCTCCTTGTTGTCTTCCTTCACTAGTTCTTTAACCACTCCTTCACCTTCAAAGGTCTCTTCTACCTTCACCTTTAGTGCCTCCTCTAGCTCCTTATGAAGTATGGATTCGCGAAGACGATCCTCTCTCTCTTGTTCCATATCAATAGCATAATTGGAATCATCTTGCTCTTGGATTGATAGATGTGGGTGCTCTTCCATGGATGGTGGTGATGGGATGGGTGGATCATTATGTGGTTGAAAAGGAAGTGCACTAGAGCTTGAGGGTTGATTGTTGAAGGTATTTGGTGGTCCGATTCGGGCGGCGAGAGCTTGTATAGTAGAGTTTAGATCGGTAAATACTTTCTCCATGGAGGTTTGGGGTGGATAGGAGAGTTCATTTGTTGGGAGAAGGGGTTCATGGTAGGAAGGTGGTTCATCTTGATAATGATAAGGAGATGGTGTATATTGAGGTGATAGTTCTGTGTATGGTTCATTTGGCTCATAAGGTGGTTGGTATGGTGGGTACGGGTTAGGATCATATGAGGGTGTTTGGTGGTAAGGGGCTCGTGAGTATGGTGGTCTAAAGCTATGTTAAGGGGGCTCATAGGCGTATGGTGGTGGTTGTTGATAATCAGAAGAATGCTCACCATAGCCATTGCCTTGATATGCATCACAGAACGGTTGTTGATAGTCCATTGGAGGTGGTTGTTGCCATGAGGGTTGATTAAATCCTTGTGCCTCCTCCCATCTTTGATTGTTCCAACCTTGATGCCTGTTCCCATTATAATCTCCTCTTCCTGCAACATAGTTGTAACCAGACTCATAGCCAAATGGGTGAGAGTTCATAGTAGTAGAAGAAAATAAAAACAAAAACTAACAAAAAGAAAATATTTTGAAAAAGATAAGATTTTGAAAAAGATATGATAGGATTTTGAAAAAGATATGATTTTTGAAAAAAGATAAGATAAGATTTTGAAAAAGATATAAATTTTTTTTGAAAAATATTTACAATAACCAATAATAAGGTACATGTTTGCAATTCCCCGGCAACGGCGCCATTTTGAAGAACGGAAGATTGATGGTTTAGAAGTTATAGTAAACTCTCGTTGTAAGTATAGTCACTAAACCAAGCAATCAACCTTTCTTACAAACGTTTGGTTGTCACAAGTAACAAACCCTTTTGAAATTGATAACCGAGTATTCAAACCTCGGGTCTTCTTCTTAAGGAATTGCAGGGAGGTATGTTCTTATTATTGGCTATGAAAAAGGTAAAATTGGGGGTTTTGGAAATAAGGAAGAAGTATGACAAGTAATTCAAATGA
Source organism: Arachis duranensis (assembly GCF_000817695.3). Taxonomy (NCBI): domain Eukaryota; kingdom Viridiplantae; phylum Streptophyta; class Magnoliopsida; order Fabales; family Fabaceae; genus Arachis; species Arachis duranensis. The sequence continues at coordinate 87,319,331 of NC_029781.3, forward strand.
CAATTAAAATAAATAAATAACTATAAAATAAACTCTTGGCAAGATATGAAATTTCGGAAGTCCTATCCTAGTTACTCCTATAAGAATGGAACTTAATCCCACTTAGTTAACCTTTGCGTAAGCAAGGGAAAGTCCAGTGAACCAATTGGTTAGATTTCCCAAGTCCTAGCCAATTCCTAAGGAAAGACTAGAGTTAGAGGAATTCCAGTTAATTAGCCGGCATAACAATCAATCATAAATAGTTGGTAACTCAAGAGCTTCCAGTTAATCAATTAAAGCCAATAATAAAAAAAAATCAAACTACGTTTAAACATAAATTTAAGTCCTAACATGGAAAGATTCATAAATCAAATGGGCAACATAAGTAATTAACAGATAAAAGTATTAGAGTATCTAAAAGTAGAAGAGAAATATAAATTAAAGAACGTTGAACCTGTGATTAAAAAAGATAAAATCCTAATTCTAAAAATCCTAATCCTAAAATAAATTCTAATCCTAATCCTAATCCTAAGAGAGAGGAGAGAGCCTCTCTCTTTAAAAACTACATCTAAATCCTAAAAAGTGAATTATGAAAGCATATTGAGTCTCTGCATGTTCCCTGACTTTAATCTGTGTTTCTGGGCCAAAAACTAGGTTGAAATGCGGCCCAGAATCTCTGCCAGCGACTTTTGTAATTCTGCAGATCGTGCACGTCACGCGTCCGCGTCGTTTACGCAATCGCGTCACTCAACGTTTTTCGTATCACGCGTGCGCGTCGTCTACGCATTCGCGTCGTTCGTGCAGCTTCCAATCTGCGCGGTCGCGTTAGGCACGCGATTGTGTCCCTCTGATTTCTTCCATTTCACGCGGTCGCGTGAGCCATGCGACCGCGTGACTTCTCGCTGGTCATCTCCTCAATTCCTTGTGTTCCTTCCATTTTTGCACGCTTCCTCTTTATTCTCTAAGCCATTTCTGCCCTATGAAGGCTGAAACACTTAACACACAGATCAAGGCATCGAATGGTAATAGGAGAGGATTAAGATTAGCTAAATTAAGACCAAAGAAGCATGTTTTCAATCATAGAACTAAACTAGGAAGGAATTGTAAAATCATGCAAATCTTATGAATAAGTGGGTGAAAAGCTTGATAAAACCACTCAATTAAATACAATATAAACCATAAAATAGTGGTTTATCAGTGTGGTGGTGTATAATGAGGTGGTTCTTGGGAGTATTGATATTGGAATGGTGGTGGTTCTATGTGCGGCTTATATGGTTCAAAATGTGGTTGGTATGATGGATAAAGATTAGGGTCAAATGGAGGTGTTTGGTGAAAAGAGACTTGTGAGTGTGGTAGATGATTATGTTGAGGATATGGTCATAGGCATATGGTGGTGGTTCTTGAAAGTCACAAGGAGATTCACCATAGCCATTTGATTGGTATGCATCATAGAATGGCTTTTGTTCATAGTGCATTGGGAGAGGTTGATGCCATGAAGATTGATCATATGCATATGGCTCCTCCCACCTTTGATTGTCCCATCCTAGATATACATCATCATTGTAGTCCTTATTTCCTACAACATAATTAGAAGCAAACTCATAGCCAAAGTGAGAATTCATGATAGAAAGAGAAAATGAAAACAAATTTAACAAGAAATAATGAAAACAAACTACTTAAAATTAGCAACAATCAACAAGGCACATAATATTCACAATATTTACATATATACAATAACTAATAACAAGACACACAATTGCAATTCCCCGGCAATGGCACCATTTTGATTATTAGAATTTTGTGTGGTAAAGAATTCACAAATAAATTCTCGTTGCAAGTATAGTTTCTAAACCAACTAAAATCATTTCATACAAAAATTTGTTTGTCACAAGTATAAACTCCTAAAATTAATAACCAAGTATTCAAACCTTGGGTCGTTCTCCCTAGAAATTACAATAAAGTGTTCTTGTTATTGGTTATGAAGTATCTTTTGGGGTTTTGGAATAGGAGACAAGAAAAGTAAATGACAAGAGAATTAAACTAACAACTAGAAAAGCTCTTTGCAAGGTATGAGAACTAGAAGTCCTATCCTAGTTATCCTTATCAATTGTGATGTGAATTGTTCATTGCTCCCACTTTGTTAACCTCTAAATATGGAGGAAAGTCAAGTGGATGAATTAGCTTGATTCCACAAGTCCTAGTCAACTCCTAAGGAAAAACTAGCTTTAATGGCATTCAAGTCAATTAGCAATCTCTAATTATCAATCAACAAGAGAGTTTGATAACTCAAGTGTCACTAATTACTCTACCTAGGCTAAGAGGAACAAAATCTAACTCATAACTAAAAGAAGCATTTTATCAAACACATAAAAGGCGATAAAAGGTAAACAACATGAATTGCAAGAATTAAAAAGATCTACAAGTACAAAAGCAAGAGATTAACAATAGAAAGACAAAACAATTATGAAACAACAAAGAACTTACCAATTGCATTGAAGAAGAAATGTAGATCTACAAGAGAATTCATAAAGCAAAAGGAAAATTAAAGCAAGAAAAGAAGTAGATCTAGATCTAAGAAATTAACCTAAACCTAATCCTAATTCTAGAGAGAAGAGAGAGCTTCTCTCTCTAGAAACTAACTTTCCCTCCAAAACTAAACTAAACTAAACTAATGTGTTGAGTGATGTCAATTCCCCTTGAATTCTTCCTTTAATAGCCTCAGAATTGAGTTGGATCTGGGCCTGGGAAGCCCAAAATTCGCCCCCAGCGTTTTGTCTTTAAGTGAGTCACATGCGAGCATCGACGCCTATACGCCATGTATGCGTACGCGTCGCTTGGCAATTTTCTATCCACGATACGTGTCACCATGCGACCTCACATTTCACGCGCGTGCGTCTGCTGCGCGTCCACATCAATCTCAGCATCCCAAATCCTTGGTTTTCCATGAGTTCTCCACTTGCATGCTTTTTCTCTTTATTCCTTTGATCCATTCCTAGCCTTTCTGTCCTGAATTCACTAACAAACACATCAAGGCATCTAGTGGAATCAAAGGTGAGTTAAAATTTGCGATTAAGGGCCTAAAAAGCATGTTTTCACACTTAAGCACAATTTAGGAGACAATCATGAAACCATTATATTTCCTTGGATAAATGTGGGTAAAAGATCATAAAATCTCCCAAATTAGGGGCAAGATATACCCTAAAAATGGGGTTTATCAAAGGTTTGAGTAATCAACACACATCCTCCACTTCCCGTTATTTTTGTTTCACAAGCACCACATTTGAGAGCCATGTGGACTTGTCGAGTTTTCTGATGAAGCTGGCTTCGAATAAGCTAGCGGTCTACTTGGCTACTTCGTCAGCTCTTTCTGACGGCATCTTTTTTTTTCTCTGTGCAATCGGTTGGGCTTTTGACTTCATGGCTCGGTGATGTGACATAAAGACAGGATCTATTCCAAGCATGTCGGCTGGAGTCCAAGCATAAAGATATCCATTCGCTCTAATAACATAAATCAAAGGTTCCTTTAATTCATGGGAGAGGTTACGGTACACAAACGTGAATTTATCCTCCATGTCCCATACCCGGAACTTCTCCATGTTGCCTTGTAGTTCAGGCCTCAGGTGCTCGACAACCCTGTTGTCAAGGTCCGCCAAAAACACCACAGCTTCCTCTTTTGATTTCTTCTTCAATGTTAAGCTGGTGTTGTCCCAAGCAACCGCCATTTTCAAGTCTCCCCGGATGAATCCCACCGATCCGTCATTCGCCACGAACTTAATTGTAAGGAGCTTTGTGCAAATATTGGCCGATAATTCGCTGATGATCCTCCTCCCAAGGATGATGTTATACACTGAAGAATCCTTCAGGACCACGAACACAGCCATTACAGTCTTCCTACTCAACCCGAAACCTAAGCAGATCAGGAGAGTGACAGAGCCATCGGGCTTGATGTAATTGCCACCCAACTCGACGACCCATGATAGTGGTTCTTGAGGTCATTCCACCAAGATTTTTTTTACAATCCCAATTCTCGCCGTGATTACCATTGGTGGGTCCTTGAGAAGGTTGTCACACCAACGATCTCTAGGACCAAATAATACCTCCGAGAGTTCTCCGAGATGAATCTTAGGGTTTTCCGAAGACACGGTTAACACCCTGGCATCCTTCTTCGCCGCTAATCACGACTTAGGTGGGGCGTTCCTTCCAACCATTACATTTACCGCCATCGTCAGAGTTGTGTCCGAATTCTCAAGAGGACCTTGCCTTGACTTCACAGTTCGGCTTCGATCTTTCTTGGAATGCTCGGTTCATAGATAAACTGTGAGAACTCACTTAGCTTTTCTTCCTGGATGGCCTGTTCCAGTGCATCTTTCAGATCAAAATAATCCTGAATTTTGTGCCTAAAACCTTTGTGATAATCACAGTAAAGGTTTTTATTCCCCTGGTTCTATCTTTCAACTACCTTGGTTTGGCTAGGATGTCCTTCTCTGCAATCTCCTGGTAGACCTCAACTATGGGAGCGGTCAAAGGAGTGTAATTAGTGAACTTGCCCACTTGGGAGAACTATTTAAACAGTTTTTCGGATGTCCCTTCTCTCGACACTTCTCTTGGCTTTTTGGCATTGCCAGTCTAGCGAGCTGGCGGGTTGGTTAGCTGCCGCTTGATGGCGGCTACCACTTGGCTGACCTCCTCGTCATTGATATACTAACTTATAAAATTTTGAATCTTCTGTATTTTCTAGAGTGGTCTGGTGCAGTAAGGTGCTTTCTGAAGTCCTCACTTACCAGACCATTAGTAAGACACAAACTGGCCATTGAGTCCGTGAGGCCGTCGATTTTTAGACATTCATCGTTAAATCGGTCAAGGTATTTTCTCATCGGTTTGTCAACCCATTGCGTCACTCCTAGTAAGTTAATTGGGTGTATCGCTTTGGCAATCTGGGTGGTGAACTGTGCTAGGAACTTCTGCTTGATATCTACAAAGGCCGTAATGGACCCTTGCGGGAGGGCCTTCAACCAATGAGTCGCCAACCCCACCAAGGTCAGGGAAAACACACGACACCTAACAGCGTCACCCATGCCTTCCAAGTTCATTCTGGCCTCAAAGGCCATTAAGTTATCTTGTGGATCCTTAGTTCCATCATACCTCATGTTCGTTGGCTTGTCGAAGTTCTTCGGCAGCCGGACCTTGAGAATGGATATGTGAAAAGGAGTGGTCCCCATTATGATGGAGTCTCAAAATTTCTTCTTCCGCTCTCTCCTTCATTCTCTACGGGCTTCCGACTTGCCATGGGTGTAGGTGAGGGTAAGTATCAGTTCGATCACGCCCATTGCCCCTCTTGGTGCTTTGTTGGAGATCTTTCGATCTCCTCGATGAGGATTGGGTGCATGAAAGGCTCGGATGAGCCTTTAAACGTGAGCGAGAGTCCCAGCTATGCTCGAGATGGTAGCGATCCCTCATTGCCAGCTCCCTCTCCAAGTTTTGGACCCTGTGTCTAAGCTCCTACATAATTTGGGAGCTATCACCGCTGGTACCACCAAATGGGTGCTTTTCCAGAGATTAAGCATGGGAGTTGCCTTGGTGAAAGGGGGTCCCTTGACGTTCTCAGGAGTTTCTTGAACTCATCTTACTCCTAAGGCGGCCCCCTGGACGCCCGGTAGCTCCTCCATCCATTCGTACTTCTTCTATATGAGGAATAAGCTCCATGCTCGCGTCAAGTCCCCACAGGCGGCGCCAATGTTCGGTAGCTCACTGGGATGAGATGTCAGTCGGACGACTAGTCTGAGCAATAAGGGGATATGAGGTATCTGGACTTGGGCGCGAACTTTGTGAGGAAAACTGCAACCACGATCGTCGGTAGGTCGGCGGGTGGGATCACCTGTAAGGATATTCCGATGCTAAAGTAAGTATCTGTACGATGAAGCGGCTAATTAGGGTAAAGGATGACGTACCCAAGAGAGGGATAGGTCCTCCTCCCTTTATCTGTAGTCGTCTGGTGGGCCCTTTCGCTTGGGTCTCCTGGATATGGAAGCATCCTCCAGCTGTCTAAACTACTAGTTGTCCAATCCCTCATTGGGGAATGATCTCACGAGAAGCGAGTTGATTCGGATGGGTCAGAGACTCGCCGAGTTTAGAAGTAGGTCGGGTGGACTTCCGAACTTTATTGGACTGGCCAAAACAGATTCTATTTTTTCTATTTTTAAGAAAAAATTTCAAATTCAAAAGACATCATTCATAGACATTATTAGTCATATATATAAAGATGTGATAGCGGTCATGAATAATATTGAATATTATATGATTTTTAGCACTAATATTCAAAAATAATGAAGATTTGTGTCATGTCTAGTAGCTTAGCTTAGACTTTTCGATTGTTGAACAAATTAAAAGTAATTAATTAACTTTAATCATTTATTTCTTCTATAGATCTTGTAGGATATCGTTTAGGTTCGTTAAGATACGAAGGCATGAATAAAATATTTGATGTGACTAAGGTTGATGAGCAGCCACAGCTAGCGGATATTATTGAAGTTGAAATTTTCGCGGCAACAAAATTATTATATGTTCATACTTTGAGACCAATGCAAGGGGAAGCCAAAACCAAATTTCAATGGCATTCTCCATTGTAATATTTTTTTAATGTTGTAAATGTTTGTTAGTTCGTGCACTGAAATACTATACTCATTTTTATATGTCTGTCTATTTTTGTTATTGTTTTTTTCCTTTATTTTTCTTTTGGGGTAGTCACAATAATGGCGTGACTTATTTTCAATTGCGTGATGATTGATTCTTTGTAAGTCTTTGGTACAATCGAAGACAAGTTCAAGAAGAGATTGGTGGTAGTGGTGGTTTCTCATCTTGATTCTTCTAATTCTGACACTTTTATTTTCCTTGGGCTTTAATGAACTTCAACTTGTGTCTTCTTTATTTTCTCATGGAATATAATAATGCAGCTGTATTTCTCAATTAATGGAGAATAGTCGGTTAATTCAATATAACTTCACAACTTTGGGTTGAGTTCATAAGAATTTATACAAAGATATATATACATGTATCTAGATCGAAGAAAAGGATTTTGATTTTGCACTCGTTAGAATCCTAATTCATTGTCCTATAAATAAATCTCTATGTAATTAATCTAATCCGTAACTATTTTATTTTGTGAGGATTTTTTTCTTTCATATTGTGAATTTAATTTTAATGAATTATTGTTATAAAATATATTTTATACAATTATCCCTAATTATATTTGTTTTTTAATTATTATTTATATAATTAATATAATATAATTATTTTT
>NC_029781.3:87327145-87329613 GCF_000817695.3 Arachis duranensis
GTTATTTATAGTTTTGTATATGAAAATCAAATAGGACCACAATAATGCTATCATAGTAATAATGAATTAAAATTACAAATTCCAATAATAATAATAATAATAATAATAATAATAATAATAATAATAATAAAATCTTAAATCCTTCTGTATTTTATTCTTTTTTACAAATTCATTAAACCTTAAAACATAATTTTTTAATTAAAAAATTATCTTTATTGTAAAACATAAATCACAAAATTTAAGCACATATATAAAAGTATAAAATAAAATAAATGAAACTAATAAAAAAATAATGAACAAATTGAAAAAAATATGTTCAAAAGATCATAAATCCTACCTACTAAATCATAAATTCTAAATTCTCAACAACAAACTCTAAATCATAAACCCGGCTCTAAAATCTCTAAATCCTAACTCAAAATCTTATACCATCAGGCACGGACTTATTACTTCAATAGGTCACTTGCCCCACTCAATAAATTTCAATTTTTTAATATATATATATAAATATAATATGTCTCTATTTTAAATTTTAAATGGCACATGTCTCTATTTTAAATTTTAAATGATTTCACTACAAATAAACTAAATCTAATTATTTAAAGTTCTAAATTTATTTTATCTTTCTATCATTTTGACTATTAATTAACCTAATTAAATTTAATCTTCTTCTATTCTCAAATTCCAGTCATCACCACTTCTTTATTCTCTTAAACTTTCTTCTTAATTTTATATATTCAACTTTTTTTATTATTTTTTTAGTGGTCATCTTTTTTTATCAAAAGATAAATTTTAAATTTTTTATTTTTTTATATAACTCTTTATGGCTCTATGTATCTTTCAATTTTATTGTTTCTCTTTTTGATATTTTCAATTATAAATTTTAATTCAAGCAATTATAGTTTAGGTATTAATCTAATTTTTTATTCTCTTCATAAATTTATATATTTATTTTATTCTCAATTTAGTTATCCTTATTATTTATTTATTTATTTATCTTTCGTTCTATTTTATTATATGTAATTATGTTGCATATAAATTTCTAAAGTCAATTGATCAATTTACTAATTAGAATATATATTTTTATTTTTAGAAATAGTAATAGAAAAATATTTTAAAAAATATCTTTCATCTTATTTTATTATATATAATTTTTAGTTTTTTTGTATTCGAATAATTAATCTGCACTTTTATTTTTTTTTTAAATTTGGATTAATATATCTTTTGATAATAATGTATATTATTTTTGCTCTCTAACATAAATTTTCTGGGTCCGTCACTGTATACCATAAATTCTAAACTACAAACCTAAATAAAAAATACTAAATAAATAACCTTTAACCATAAATTACTAATTCATAAATCCTAAATCATAAATCACATTTTTTTAATTAAAAATAGTAAAATACTAAAACTTTAACATTTATTGTATACAATCTTTGAAATTAAAAAATTTTTAAAAATTGAAAAAGAAAATTTTCTTTTTTTATAAAAAAATTGAAGAGCATAATAAATACAAAGTTTAAAAGAATAGTAAATTTTTAAGAAAATAAAACTAAAAGAAGAATATATATAGGATTTAAAAACAACGATAATTCATATTAATAAATTGATTGAAGGTTAAGATTATGCATATGTCCTGAATAAAAATTGGTCATATGTCTATTTTATGTTAACGTGTGTTTCTATAAATGATTTTATGACAATTATGATAGAAGAAGATTTTGGGTTAACTTTAATATTATTTAATAAACCCTTTGAAACAAAATTATCTTCCCATAAAAATTAGAACCTCGTTTACTCATTACACTATTAGATTTGACATTTTGAAATATTAGGTTTTAGTAGAAATTTTTTAATTTAAAGAATTGTATACAATAAATGTTAAAGTTTTAGTATTTTTAATTTAAAAAGTGATACAAAATATCTTTATTAATATTTTATTATGTATGATATTATTTAGGGTTTAGAGTTAAGAAATTAATATTTATTGTTGATAGAATAAAAAGTGTGATTTATGATTTAGGATTTATGAGTTAACATTTATAGTTAAAGGTTATTTATTTAGTATTTTTTATTTAAATTTGTAGTTTAGAATTTATGGTATAAGATTTGAGTTAGGATTTGGAGATTTTGGATTGGGGTGAATGTTTAGAGTTTGTTGTCGAAAATTTAGGATTTAGGATTTAGTAGTTAGGGTTTATAATTTTATGAACATATTTTTTTTTAATTTGTTTATTATCATTTTATTATTTTTTATTTTATTTTACACTTTCATATATATGATTAAATTATGTGATTTATTTTTTACAATAAAAATAATTTCTTATTAAAAAATTATGTTTTAAGATTTAATGAATTTGTAAAAAAAAAGAGTAAAATAATAAAAGAATTTAAGATTTTATTATCATTATTATTATCATTATTATTATTATTATTGTTTTACTGCGATTTATAATTTTAATTCA
>NC_029781.3:87329718-87360323 GCF_000817695.3 Arachis duranensis
TATTATTATTATTATTAGTAGTAATAGTAGTAGTAGTAATAGGTTTAATTATTCTATAGGTACTTATAATTTCATCGAATTTTCAATTAGATCTATGTACTTTTTTTCTTTTCAATTGACTCTCTATATATTTTTTTTTCAATTTAGTCCCTGTTAATGTTAAACGTCAAAAAAATGTTAATAAATTGTGAAATTACTTGTATACCCTTAGGGACTCAATTGAAAAGAAAAAAAAGTATAGGAACCTAATTAAAAATTCGGTAGAACTATAAATAATCAATGAAAAATATTCATATAATTCCTTTTATTTTGTCACTATTATTCTTTTGGCTTATTTATATACAAATTGTACCAAAAATTTCTTTTTTCTATTTGCAGCTTCTTTTTATATCATACTGCAGTAGCGGCCAAAATCTTAATCTCAGCATAGAACATAGCCGCATGGCCTTATTAGCCATATTAAGAATTTACAGGATCACTTCTCAAATCTTAACACAGTTCAATAACTACAATATTTAATCAATGGATCAGTTTTCACCTAGAATAGCTCAAATTTTTGTTAAATAAATAGATATAATATTCTCAATCAACTAAAAAAGAAGAAATTATCACTATATATTTGAATGATGAGTAGAATCTACTACACTACAACAAATTTAAACAATAATAATTCAAAAAGGCAGACATAATTTACTTATATAATTCGAATAATTTCAAAACAGAATACTTATACTGATTATCTAGGTAGAATATTTGAAATTGATACTTTATTGACCAAAGAATCCTTATCAAAAGCATTTGATGTTGGCTCTTCTTTGATCTTTCTTCCAACTGAAAATGCAGGATGATTAGGAATAAGAGGTGTCATTGTCTCACTTGCTAGCATAACAACCACTGTGGACATTGTTGGCCGATCTACTGCATCTTCTTGTACACACAATAAACCAATATGTAACCTTATATTTTCAAAACCAACTAAGCTCTCAATCCACATCTATAATATAATTATATTACAAACTCTACAAGAACATAAAATTTTTCTTCTTTTCCTCCTAAATCCATCTGAACTCTGAAGCATTCATCTTTTATAAAATTCTCCTTCTTTTTCTCTTAAATCCATTGACTCCCCAGGGACATCCTCATGCTTAGAAGGCTTCTCCTTCCCACCCACCAACTTCCCCGGATTTCCAACCGCGGTAGTCTGTGGTGGCAATCACTGCAGTCTCTCCAACCACCAAATTTAAACACAAGCAGAAAACTGGAATATAAATATATATACCAAATTTGAATAATTGATTATAAAAATAGAAAACTCTAAAAGTAAAGTAGAAATGAAGAACAAATTCACAATTTGAGAAACAAACAGAAGTTGCAAACAAGTAAGCAAAACTGAAACTGAACTACAAATTCACACAACTTAAAAATTCACAGCTTGAGGGACGGGAGCTGAAAACAACTAAAAAAAACTGAAAAAAATACAATATGAATAGAACATTCCTAAAACATTCATCTTTTCCTTATTTCCAATTTCAGTCAATCAATTTTTCCTCAAATTCAACTCTCTTCATCACATTCTGTTTTACGTTTTTCTTGGAGTAAACAAATTTGCCAAAGTTTATTTTGTCACAACAAGCTCATGGATAAGATGGATGTTATAGAAACTAGTGGTTTAAAAAGTTCAATACATTCAATAATGGTAAGATTAAAATGTTTATATGCAGAAAAAGCTCAAAACTATATAAACATGAAAATTTGACATATAAACTCATTTCGCATAACCTTACAAACTGTTCCCTTTCAAAAACCAAGAGATTAAAATGGGACGCCAAGATGAAGAGGCAACATTGGAATATCATCATATCTAGAATATCATTAACTATGTTGATCAATTAACATGCTACTCAAAATATAAGATAATATAACAAACACCACAAGTAATCAGCAATTACAGCTAATTCTTAAATACTTAATATTAGTTCTTTGAAGATCTCACATGTTCTCTGACCCATAAGCCAAATAATCTCTATAGCTCCCCACTGAACATGAGATTAGAATAGGGTGCTTTTCTTGAGGATTCTACCATCAGCATCGATACCCGAAGAGCAGAGCAGCAAGGTGAGGTACGGCCATGCGAGGTGTGGTGCGACAACGCGATGCGCAGCGCGGCGATCCACGCCGAGGGAACGCGACGGAAGCGATGGCTAGGGACGACGACAAACAAGAGGTGCCTAGGGTTCTTCAGTTTTGGGACAAAATACTAAGGGTTAGTTTTGGTATTTTAAAAAAATGGGGGTGGATTTAATTAGTAATTCTAATCTAGTTAGGAGAATATTCAATTTTTAAATAGAATATTCTGTTATCTCAAACGTTTTTGTCACGGCAGGGACTAAGTTGAAAAAAAAATTAATGTCTAAAGACCAATTGAAAAGAAAAAAATGTATAGGGACCTAATTGAAAATTCGATAAAACTATAGGGACCTGCAGAGTAATTAAACCTTATTATTATTATTATTATTATTATTATTATTATTATTAATTTTATTATCATCGTAGCCCAAAATAATTTTTTATCAATGGTTCACCTTTCGAATAACTTGGTCCAACTACAAAATAAAAACAGCATGTCCATGTCCAATGACAACAAAAAATAACAAAAAAGTTATTTTTATTAAACTATTAACAACTACTTAATATTTCCAACACAACTCCTGCCACCACTGTTACTCCACAGTTTATGTCTACTCCTACAACAACAATGCCAACACATATCCAACTCTTCTTGTTACCACCTCGATTCAGTAGGTGCTGAAAAAATCTTATTTCAGTATCGTAGCACCGCCTTTGTTTAAAAGTGGGTGCAAGAACTAAAAGAAAATAGTTGTTTTATTAGGCTCATTAGGCATGATCCTCTGATCACAAGAGAAGTAGTTGATGAAATAAAAATTAATTCTTTGTGTTTTTATGTGTTTAATTTTAGAAAAAATAAATTGAAAACAATCTTTTTTTTATTGGAGTTATCCACAATTTTTTTAAAAGAAGAGATTCATTTAGTAATTTCATCTATTATCAATAATTAAAAGAATTGATTTTCATTAATTAGAATATGTAAAATATATCTTTTTTGTGGTTTTTAATTGAAATTATTGGTTGCAATATAAGACAAGGTTATCAATATTAGAATATCATAATTAGGAACAAAATCAGAAAAATATCAAAGAGGATCAGATATAATCAATGTAATTTATTAGGATATTATTTCATAATTAGCGTACTCATTAGCGTACTCTTGGTCTATATATTGGTAAGAACCTTGTAATCACAAAAGAGAATATAACGAATGATACTTTTTTAAATAATTCTTCTTTTCTTTCCTAAACCCTTTGTACCATGATAACATGGTATCAGAGCAGAGTTAGGTTCTAGGAACTGAAAATAAACCATTTCTGACGAATTGACATTACAAATTACAAATATGCTACGTAATGCGATAATCACAAACCAATTCTAACAATTTGTCAATTGGTTTTAAATGAAATGGAGATAATTATCTATTATGGGTAACTCTAATGTAAAAAGTAATTGGTGGAAGAAAAAAGAAGAAACACACAAAAAAAAAACTATTTTAAGATTGTGGGTTATCCAGATTGATGGAAAAACAATCCCAAGTCATCAAGAAATCAGAGTAAGAGAGTTTCCACTGTGAGCATCCCAGAGGTCACCAGCAGCAGTGACGAGGCCAGAAGAAAGGAAGCAAGTCGCGATCGCAAGGCAACAACGGTGGTAAGGACAAGGACTACTGAACTCCTTGGCTGCTCAGCCAGGCCGCGACTCAATATGAAAGGGAGATCCAAAATCAGAATCTAATTAAAAAATAAATGAATGATTTTTTTTATTGTGGGGCTACCGATACTATGACTCGTGACCTCCATGATTTTAACAGCTTGACTATACCCTCAATAGTCCATATTGAAACAGTTAGTGTAGAATTAATTGATGTTAAAGGAGGATGCTCCATTACTTTTTTAGAAAAATTGAAACTAAAAAATTGCCTCTATGTCCTTACACTATCATCAAAATTATTGTCTGTTAGTCAAGTAAAAAAGGAACTAAATTGTGTGGTACTCATGTACTCTACCTTTTTCTTTTACAGGACATTCTTAAGAAGGAGATCATTGGGTGTGGTACTGAGCGAAAAGGCTTTTACTAAGTTGATGAAGTAGCACACCAGGGTCATGCCATGCTTGCTCACGAAACGGTGACTAGGCAACTTTGGTTATGGCACAGGCATCTCGGACATCCTTTATTTAGGTACCTCAAGTTTTTATTTCCTAATCTTTTTACCAGTAGCACTGAATCCCTCAAATGTGAAATTTATATTCGTGCAAAAAATCACAAAATTTCTTTTTCTCGAACCAACACTAGAGTCAATTTTAGTTTTTCTCTAATACACTCTGATGTGTGGGGCCCATCTCCTATTTCCCATAATAATTTTCATATTTTGTGTTATTTGTGGATGATTTCTCTTGCATGACTTGAGTATATTTTTTAAAACACAAATCTAAAGTGCCTGGTAAATTCTTTGCTTTCTACCAAATGATCCAAACTCAACTCAACAAGAAAATCCAAGTACTTCGCTCAGATAATGGTGAAAAATATATAAACCAATCAATGCGTGATATTTTTATACAAAATGGTCTTATCCATCAAACTTTCTACCCAAATACACCCCTAACAAAATGGTGTGGCTGAGCGGCAAAATCGTAAGTTATTTGAGATAACCCGAGCCATGTTTTTTGATGCACAAATTCCAAAAACCTTTTGGCCTGAAGCTATAGCGACCTCTGCTTACTTACTGAATCACCTACCTACCCAAGTTCTCCACCACAAAACACCCTTACAAGTCTTGGCTACTCAGACTCCAATCCCGCCTATTCTAACCTTACCATCTCGAGTATTTAGATGTTCCGTTTTTGTCCATATTTTCAAAGTCAATAAAACCAAACTTGATGCTTGTGCAGAAAAATATGTTTTTGTTGCGTATGCTACACACCAAAAGGGGTATAGGTGCTACAATCCAATCACTCGTCGTATTCATGTGACCATGGATTGTGATTTTTTAGAATCCAAATTTTACTTCAGCTGCCAACATGGGATTCAGGGGGAAAACAATAATAAACCACCAAGTTGGCTAAATAACCTTTGTTGCCAAGAAACTGTTCAAATAGAGCAAGTAGATGGAGCCACCGAGCATACTTCACTCAACGTAGAAAATAACTTGATACATACAACCAGTGTGAGTCCTTTTAAGAATGTCAGACAAGAGGTAAGTAATTGCCAATCTGATAATTTACTCCCTATTTTTAATGAGGCCACTAATAATAACAGTATAGCACTGGAACATGAAGAACCAGAGCCTAATACCTTTATTCTTCCTCCAAGAAGAAACAGAGGGATGCCTCCTAATCGGTACTCACAAGAACATATTTTTCGTAACTCAAGATACCCGATAAAGGTGGCTGGAGAAAGAATAGCAAATGTTGTAAAGGCTTTTTCAACCACACTCTTGACAGAAGACATTCCAAGAACTGTTCGAGAAGCCAATGAGAAAGTTGAATGGCAAAAAGCCATGAATACAGAAATGGAAGCTCTAGCGAAGAATGAAACTTGGGAGACGTGTATCCTACCGATAGGAAAAAAGTCAGTTGGGTGCAAATGAGTTTTCACCATTAAACACAAGGCAGTTGGCACCATTGAACGGTACAAGGCAAGGTTGGTGGCCAAAGGTTATACACAAACCTATGTTATCGACTACACTGAAATTTTTTCACCAGTTGCAAAGATTAATACTATTAGGGTGTTGTTTTTAATTACAGTAGATGAAGATTGGCCACTTCATCAATTTGACGTCAAGAATGCTTTCTTGCATGGAGAGTTGAAAGAAGTATACAGGAAAGCTCCTCTAGGTTTCTCAACGGGATTTAGAAAACATGAAGTTTGCCTGTTAAAGAAGGCTCTTTATAAGCTTAAGCAATCTCCACGTGCTTGGTTTGGAAGATTTACATTGGCCATGAAAAGGTATGGGTACAAGCAAAGCAACTCTGATCATACCCTTTTTTTTGAGAAAACGGGCAGATTTAATCACTTGCCTAATAATCTATGTGGATGATATGATCATAACAGGAAGTGATGCTGAAGAAATTGCAAAATTGAGAAGGAACTTATTTACAAACTTCAAAAATAAGGATTTGGGAAGACTAAAATATTTCTTAGGAATAGAGGTTCTATGATCCAGAATAAAGGTTCTATGATCCAGCAAAGAAATCTTTATCTCCAAAAGAAAGTACATTTTAGACCTTCTGGCAGAAATAGGAATGGTACATTACAAACTAATAGATACGCCCATGCAAGTTAATCACAAGTTGAAGATAGTAGAAGGTGCCACCTTAGCAGATAAGGAAAGGTATCAGCGACTGGTTGGAAAACTAATTTACTTATCCCATACTTGGCCTGACATAGCTTATGCTGTGGGAATAGTAAGTCAGTTTATGCATAAGCCACAAGAAGATCATATGGAAGCCGCCATGACGATAGTTTGATATTTGAAGGGAGCTCCAAGAAGTGGAGTCATATTCAAAAGGAATGACCATTTGAAAATTGAGGCATACACTGACGCAGATTGGGCGGGCAACCCAAATGATAGAAGATCAACAGCTGGTTACTTTACACTTGTTGGAGGCAATCTGGTAACTTGGAAAAGCAAGAAGCAGAAAGTTGTAGCACTTTCAAGCGCAGAGGCAGAATTTCGAGGAATCGTTAAAGGCAAAACTGAAGTATTGTCGATAAAAAAATTGATGACTGAGATTGGGTTTCCACCACAATTGCCAAGCCAGTTGAAATATGACAACAAAGCTGCAATCATCATTTCAGAGAATCGCGTACAACATGATAGAACAAAACATGTTGAGGTGGATCGACACTTTATCAAAGAAAAAATTGAGAATGACATTATTGAGCTTCCATTTGTGAGATCAGAAGATTAGTTGGCTGATATTCTTACTAAAGCAGTTTTAAGATAAGCCCTTGCTAAAGTACTAACCAAGCTGAGTATTGGTGATCCCACTACTCACCTTGAAGGAGAGTATTAGAATATCATAATTAGGGAATAAAATCAGAAAAATATCAAAGAGGGTCAGAAAAAAAATTAATGTAATTTATTAGAATATTATTTCATAATTAGCGTACTCATTAGCGTACTCTTGGTCTATATATTGATAAGAACCTTGTAATCACAAAAGAGAATATAACAAATGATACTTTTTAAATAATTCTTCTTTTCTTTCCTAAACCCTTTGTACCATGGTAACAATCAAAAGTTTGTCTTTTATTCTCAAAGTTTAAAGTTTTAAAATAATTGTTTTTGTTTTTTAGATTAATATTATTAGTTTAGATTATAAGCTCTCTTCCTATTATAATCCAAACATTATTAATTTATCATTGTTTGTGATTCAACTCTTATAAGTACTAAGGAGGTTCTAATTTTTCGTTAATAAAAAAAACTAGAATCAAACTGGTGTGCAAATCTAAAAGATGAATGGTTTAATTTGCTTTGATTTGATGACTAAATATTACTACACCTAGATTAAGATACTATAAATTAAATTTTATAGTACTTTTTTTTATTAAGGATAGGGGTGTCAAAATTTTTCGAAATGCGAGATCCTCACGGAGACTGTTCCGAATAGAGATTCGAAGGTGAAAATTTTTTTCGTGGAGATGGGATGGGGACTAAAATTCCCGAAGACAGGCATGGGGACCCAAGTAGGGATCCCTACCCTATCCCCAATAGTTCTTTAAAATTCTTGAATTTATTTAAATATCCTTAATTTATTTTTAATATAGAGACTTTTTAGTAATTTTACCTAGTGAAAACCCTAACTATACCTTATTTTATGTCTTTCCTTCTCTCCTACTACTCCACTTTATTACTACGCCGTCCCCAAGCCCCAACTCTCCAGTCCTAAAAGTTCAAAACTCCTATAGCTGTATCCACAATCACAATCATAGCACCATATCCCCTCACCAGCTGTTGCCGGCACTCCTCGTGCTCAGTGCTTACCATTATTGCGTCGTCACGCTCATAGCTTCACCGTGTTATTCTCTCTCTTCAAGCGCGGCGTCTTTCCCCTCTCCACTCCTGCGTCTGCATGATTGCGTCCATTCTCGTCACTGTCGCCGTGTCCATTCTCCACTCTCCGCCATCGCATCCCACTGCTCCACCATCTCTTTGTTGTTCGTCATCTACTGGAGAGTATCACTACTGACACTGTAGCAGCCACTATTTTTTCCTCTTCTAGTTCTCTTCCTTTTAGTGCCAGTGGTTGAATCTTACATTTACATTGCAATAAATTGCATTATGAACTTGTTGAGGCGTTAATTTGCACTCAGCATTGAATACACTCTTCAAGTAAAAGTACTAATAACTCAAATTTTTATCTGGTATTAAAATTCAATCTCATGTCAAATTTAACTCTCGTGATTTGTTGATTTATATAATATAAATAAATCAGGGTTGAAAATTCTAATTTCTTGACACTATGAGATGGATATGGGGGCTTTAGGACTTTAGATAATTATTTTTTTGTTATGTCAAATTTTTATTTAATATATGGTATTCTTATTTATGATGTATGTTAATATATTTATATTTGTGTTGTTTTAACAGAAAACATGGAATTGTTTGTTGGAAGTTTTATGTTGACAATGGAAGAATATTTAATCTTGAAGACTTTATTTTATAGTCTTTTTAGAATGAAAGTTGTATTTTAAGATTTTGTTTATGTTGTATTTTTGGACTTATAATATTGGATATGATAAGTTTGTATATTTGTAATAATGTTTTGTAGTTTATTTTTTTATTTTTCACTGTCATTTTTGTATAAATATTCAATATAGAGAGATGGAGAATGGGCCCACAGAGAACATGAGAAATACGAAAAATGGGGATGAAAACAATTATCCCCATGACAGAGATCGAGGCGGGTACGGAGATCAATTCTGAGGGCAGCAACGGAGAGCAGGGAGACATCCTCCGCCCCCACCCCACCTCCACCCTATTAACATCCCTAATTAGAGAGAACGAATTTAGGAAGTATTTGATTTTGTTATTCTCAACCGAGCTAAAATTATTTTCTTGATTTGATTAATTAATAATTAATTAAACTCTACGACCTGTGCAGCCTGTAAATGAAACCAACACCAACCTAAAGACATGCTTGTTTCATGTTCTCTTCATGGTTTGGTTGGAGATGCTACCACTTTTGAAATTAGAGTTGCTTCTCTTGCAGATGCTATTACTCTTAAAGTTAGGTGTTTTATTTTTAATTTAAAAGAATTTAGTCAAAGCTCTTTATAACAACAATAATTTTTTTTAGAGGCATTCTTTCCTAAATATAAAATGTTGTTCAAAGGTGTATGCATATTTTATGTTGAGGAGTTGTTTTATAAAATGTTAAGAGTAAAACTTATAGTCATTTGTTAATCTGAAAGTTCCATTTACCTAAAACTTGAGGTGTATGTATATTTTACTATTAAATTACTTTTTTATCTTAGCTCATGACAACAATAAAGAAGTCTCGTGGCTTACAAATTCAGCCCAACAGAATACAAAAATTCAATTACAATTTTATCATGATATCAGGACCTTGGTATCTTCCTTGAAGAGGATACATAAGCTATCATCTTTTCTATGAGAAATCACCATACTTCTTTTTCAATCTCCTTCCACAATGAATAATCAATCTTCCAATTTAATTTAGCTCAGAATCCAACCAATCTCTATTACATCATCTAAGTAAAAATTCAACATCAGTGTTGGTTACACATGTTCTAACAGAAAACAACTATCATTCATGGAATAATCACTATGGCCTGTCTGCGTCTTCTTCTGACAGTTTCATCTGCACCTTCTTCGAAGAGTTTCGTCTGCATTCTGTTTCAACAGTCATGTCTGCATTCTATTTCAGCAGATCTGTCTGCATCTGTTTTAGCGATTCCATCTGCACTCTTATTATGCTCCACGCACCCTCTTTTATTGCGCTAGACTTTTTTATTGTTGGCATGGACTAAAATGAAAGTAATTTAATATTTACAACAATGACAGGGTATACTCATGTTGCTGAAGATCTAAAAATTCCACTTAACATATTCTTCACATTGCCATGTACGTAAGTCTTGTCTGGCACACAGATTGATTTTGCACTTGGTCATATTCTTTTAATGGAATGATTTGCCATTTGTTATATCTTTATTCTATGACTTGGTGTTCCAATATGATAATCATTTAGTACATAATTAGTAGCATAATTTCATAACGATATATATGTAATGGAAGGAAGAAGAGAATGGATATAGATTACATACTAAGAGTCACAGTTCTTGGGTATCTACAGATGGATGATCATATCAGTTAAAGAATAGATTCATGGACTGAACCAGATAATATTCAAGCATGATGAAAAATTATATATGGATATATAGTATCTATCTATCAATCAATATGCAATTTATTTTAAATGGATTTTAAATGTCTTTCACTACAAGAAAAAAGAGCTATTTTAACATCTTTTTTTTGACAATCATAATTAAATGTAAAAATTAATATATATATTTAACAAATATTACAAATGTCAAATTATCATATTTATTTTGATACATAATTTGACCGTGAAGAATTATTGTTTATTTTTGACGGTCTTTATTTTCAGCTTACTACTATTCCTCTTCTTCTCTTATCATCGACTCTGTTTCTCTTTTTTCCTTCCGTCAAATTTGGGATCACCTACTCCTCTTCTTTCCTTGGCTCCGGCTCTCAGTTTTGGATTCCACTACTCATTTTTCATATTCAAAATCTCAGTTTACTCTTCAATTTCAAGATTCATCTCATTCTTCAGCTCCAAAATCAACTTAGTCTTGTTAGGTATTTCTTTTTCCTCTCTCAAAATATTTTATTCTTTCATAAATCTGATTTAATTTTTGTTTTGATGCTTCAGATCTCAAAATTTTTTTGCTTCAAGCTTCTTATACTATACGTATTAAGGTAAGTTCAGATTCTCAGATCTATTCCTTAATTTATATTTTCTGATTTGGCTTCTTATTGAGCTGTTCTATGATTTGTACTTTTTATTTGTTCCTCATAGTTGATTTGTGGAAATTGATCTGTAATTTTGGTAAAGTTTTTGCTCTTTCTCATTTAATTTTTTTATTTTTTTATTCATAATAAAAAAAATGAGAGAAAGATAACTGTGACTTGGTGATGCAATGCTATTGTTTGTTCTGTTTCAGAGTTCTATTCATTTTATGTTTTATCTAATTTGACTTCTAATCTTTTATTTTTATTCTTTCTAATTTTTGCACACCATGTGTTTGTTCTTTTTCCTAAACCACATGTTCATATCAAATAGGAGTATCTAACTTTATTTTGAGAGTTTGGATTTATATATATATATGTATAAAGTTTGAATTTCTATAATATATTAGTTTGCATTAGTGATATTGCTTATTTGCATAGTTGCTTAATGTAGGTCAAAAAATTTTATCAATGGCTTCCAAATTGCTATTAAAGAAACAAAGTCAACCAACTGAGGCAAGTATTTTTTTATTATTGCTTATTTATGTGAATTGTAATTGTTAAGGTCATTTATAGTCTTCTAGAATGCATTTTTCTTGTTTATTATTGTTTGGTAATGCTGAATATTCTATAATTTGCTATGTTTTCTATGTATGACTCTGTATTAAGTGACATATTCATGCTTACTTTGGAGGAGTCAATGTTAATTCTCACTTCTCTCTTTGCCTGTTAAGTAATTTTTTTCATTCTAAGTTCAATTAGTTTCTCTATTAAGTAAAGATTTTAGCTGAACTATGCAATTGGATATGTATATATGGATGAAATAGGAATGGTATGTATGTGTATTATTGTTTTAAATATTGGTGGTAGTAGTTGTAGTTGTATTGTACTTGTAGTTAAAGATGAAGAATAGCTGCTAATGTTGTTCATTAAATAAAATATGTTGTTATAGTATGCATTCACTTTCGAGTGTGATTGGTTTAGGTGGAAATAGGATTATAGGACAGTAATAGTTCATGGTTGATTACGAATGAAAATTACTTGATGCTTGCTTGATAGTTGATACAGCTAAAATTGATTCTGATTTTCACTTCGCATAGCATTTCTCTGTAACTCTCCTTGATTAGGAAATATACCTCTTGCACTAAAGCTGGATTGGTTTCGTATAGCTGCAGCAGATCCTTTATATACACTCCTTTTTATTAACAAACACACGTTACTCTTTCCAGTAATAACTAGATCATACATTAGTTACCAAATTTTAATGCTAACAATTTCTTATGTACATTTGGGATATTAATTACTTGTCTATTTATTTATGGTCATATATTTTGGTCCTTTAGAAAAAATAAAAAACAAAAGAAATTAAAGACAGTGACTATAATGTTGTTCAATTAAGCCTTAGAAATTAACCGACTATATCCCCCTAAAACCAGCAAAAACCAAGGACTAAATTCATGTTACATCCGACCACTCACCATTTGATCATTTTTTTTTCTGAATTAAGAGTTGTGGCTTAATTTCATTGAAATGTTTAGAAACTCACTAGTAATTTTTAATTTTGCCAAATTTTTTTCACCATTAAGCCGTTCACTTGTATAATAGAATAGCTTTTATTTTAATATTATTTAATCCTTCATTTAATTTATAGGAGAGATCTTGATCTATTAATTTTTCTCACTGTCAAATTAATCTCTCTTTCTTTCCCTGTTAACTAGTAATATTCTATTAGCATTTTCTTTTAAAAAAAATTAGATGACTAATATATTCTCTTTTTCTCTGTTAACTAACCCTTTACTTTCTCTTTATCTATTTTCTTTTTTATATTTTTGTTCATTATATGTGCTCCTTAATTTTTTGTTTTGTATATAGTGAGCAGTGGTTGCGTTATATGTTTGCTATGGACTATGTGCCATGCATTCTTTGGATTTTATTATAGCTATATTTGTGTTTTAACTTTTTTTTTTCTATTGAGGCTTGTGATTTCTGGTGCTTATTTTTAATATTTTTTTAGGTATGTTAAGCTTGTCATATATTCAATGGACAAGGATTGGATGCAAATT
The DNA here is from genome assembly GCF_000817695.3 of Arachis duranensis. NCBI lineage: Eukaryota > Viridiplantae > Streptophyta > Magnoliopsida > Fabales > Fabaceae > Arachis > Arachis duranensis. The sequence continues at coordinate 87,342,907 of NC_029781.3, forward strand.
AAGAATAGAGCCCTTTTACAATATAGGAGAGGTGTCAACGAGTTCTTAGATTTTGCCTTTAGTCATACAAACGATGATAAGATATATTGTCCGTGTTTTAAATGCAATAATTGCCTTAGAAAATCTCGTGAGCAAGTAGAATTTGATCTTCTAAGTCATGGCATAGTGAGAAATTATACAATTTGGTACCACCATGGAGAATCGCTACAAGATGAGTCACCCCATTCAAGTTCATTTGATAGTCACGATGATTATATGGATAAAGATGACATGGAAAACATGTTAAGGGATCATTTTGGAGTTTGGGATATAGAAGAGGATATTGAAGAACCTAATGAAGAGCATATAAAAGAGGATATAGGAGAACCTTATGAAGAGCATGTAGAAGAACCTAATGAAGATGCAGCAAAGTTTTACAAACTTTTGGATGATTCTGAGAAAGAACTATATCCAGGATGTACGTACTTTTCAAAGCTCTCGTTTTTGATGAGATTATTCCATATTAAATGTCTTGGTGGATGGAGTAATAAATCATTTTCTATGTTACTTGAGTTATTGAATGATTCTTTTCCAAAAGGGGTACAACTACCGGCGTCTTACTATGAAGCTAGGAAGATTATTCGAGATCTTGGCTTGGATTATGAGAAAATAGATGCTTGTATTAATGATTGTATGCTATTCTGGAAAGATCATGATAAGAAAGAAACTTGTGATCATTGTGGTGCTTCAAGGTGGAAGTTTGAGGAGAAAGATGGAAAGAGAAAAAAAATTCCTATAAAAGTTCTCCGTTACTTTCGAATAACTCCAAGGCTTAAAAGATTATATATGTCAACAAAGACAGCATTTGATATGAGATGGCATGATGCAAAGCGAATTGATGATGGGTATTTACGTCATCCAGCTGACTCAGAAGCATGGAAATCATTTGATGAGTTACATAAGTCCTTTTCTGATGAACCTAGAAATGTAAGGCTTGGATTAGCAAGTGATGGGTTTAACCCCTTTGGAAATATGAGTACAAAATACAGTGTTTGGCCTGTGGTACTTATACCATATAACTTGCCACCTTGGAAATGCATGAAGGATCCTTATCTAATGTTATCATTGCTTATACCGGGTTCAAAATCTCCAGGAAAGGCAATAGATACATATCTAAGGCCTTTAATTGAAGAATTAAAAGAATTATGGAATGTAGGAGTTGATACCTTTGATGCATATGAAAAAAAAAATTTTAAAATGCGTGCAGCTATATTATGGACAGTAAATGACTTTCCAGCATATGGAGATTTATCTGGATGGAATACGAGAGGGGCACTTCGTTGTCCCACTTGTAATGTTGAGACTCAATCTAAGTTTCTTACTAATGGAAAGAAATTTTGCTTCCTAGGTCATCGGCGCTTCTTGCCTATTAGACATAGATGGCGACGTGAAAAAGAATTGTTTGATGGCACAAAAGAACTTAGGCGTCTTCCCAAGCAACTCTCTGGTGATGATATTCTTCAACAAGTTTTTAACTTAGAAGGCTTAGTAGTTAGTAATCATAAAGATATTAAAAAAAGGAAGAGAAGTGCAGCAGGAAAAGAAATGGGAAGTTCCAATCCATGGTTGAAAAAAAGCATCTTCTTTGAATTGCCATATTGGAGGACTTTATTGTTGCGTCATAATTTAGATGTCATGCACATAGAGAAGAATATATGTGACAATGTTCTTGGGACATTGATGGATATTCCAAGAAAAACAAAAGACCATTTAAATTCTCATTTGGATATGGAAAAGTTAGGCATAAAGAAAGATTTGCATCCTATTAGAGAGGGAGAAAAAGTTGTGTCATTAGCTGATGCCATTTATAAATTGAATAATAAAGAAAGGAGGAGTTTGTGTGAATTTTTGCAAAATGTCAAAGTACCAGATGGATATTCTTCAAATCTTAGGAGATGTATTAACCTAAAAGAGAAAAAGATTTATGGCTTAAAGACTCATGATTGTCATGTTCTTCTAGAGTGCTTCCTTCCGCTTGTTTTACGAGGTCTTTTCTCATCACATGATGTGCGTAGTGCATTAATAGGACTTTGCAGTTTTTTCAAGGAGTTGTGCTCAAAAGTTCTAACAGTGAAAAATCTTGAGAAGATTGAAGAACAAATCATTATCACACTTTGCAAGTTGGAAATGATATTTCCGCCTTCATTTTTTGATGTCATGATCCATTTACCTATCCATTTGGCAAGTGAGGCAAAGATTGCAGGGCCGGTCCATTATCGATGGATGTACCCTATTGAGAGGTAAATATTATTTTATCATGTAATTTTTTAGATAAAATATTCAATAAATTTCTTTACTTATATATTGTCCCTTTTTGAACAAAGGTATTTATGTAGCTTAAAAGCTTATGTACGTAATCGAGCTCATCCAGAAGGTTCAATTGCTGAAGGATATCTTGCAAATGAATGCTTATTATTTTGCTCAAGATACTTTAATGGTATTGAAACAAAGTATAATCGAGTTGGAAGAAATTGGGATGGTGCAATAACTCATGGTTATAAAGTTGAAACAAAGGATAAAGTATTACCGATTTTCAAGCAAAATGGAAGACCCTCAAGAAATTGTAAAGTGACAAGAAGATTGAGTCTAGAAGAAATAAAGCAAGCTCATCTTTATATTTTGAAGAACTGTGATCAAGTTACTCCTTTCATATAGTAAGCATAGTTGTATTTAGATAATATTTAGCTTTTTTTTTAGAAGTATTGCTTGAAACTTATTAGCCTTTATAAATGCAGCAAACATAAAGAAATATTAGAAGAAGAGAACCCAAGAAATGTTCAAAAACGACATGATCAAGAATTTTCAGATTGGTTTGAAAGTCATGTAAGTCCTAAATATGGATGAAATATTACATACTACTTTTTAATCAGGTTACATACTATTTAAAGTCATGTAAGAATTTTTTTAACTATATCTTTTTCTTTTTCAAATCAGGTTACATGTTTGTACAAAGAAAAAGATAAACAAGTAACCCATCAACTTTTATGTTTAGCAAGAGGTCCAGCAAGAGAAGCCACATGCTATAAAGGATACAAAGCAAACGGTTTTATCTTCCACACAAAAGATTGTGAGAATCATAGAAAAACTCAAAGTAGTGGAGTTATGGTAAAGCTAAATTGTGGAAAGGAGTATTATGGAGTCATTGAGGATATTGTGGAGTTATCATATATGAATGATAACAAAGTTGTAATGTTCAAATGCTTATGGTGGGATGTGGACAATTATGGTAGAGGAGTGAAAGTAGATGAATATGGTGTCACCCTGGTAAATAAAGGTCGCACTTTGAAGACAAAAGAAGTATTTATTATGGCATGTCAATATGAACAAGTATTCTATGTTGAAGATATTTGTAACTCCAATTGGTAATGTGTTGTAAAAGTAACACCACGTGACTATTTTAGTATGCCTTTAGAAGTGGAGGAGGAGGAGGAAGTGGCTGATGATATGTTTGATGAATAAATAGAGTAATAGATAGATTTTCTTTTTTTACTTGAAACCTTTTCTAATAGAAATTAATTGCAATTATGTTTTTAGAATTTTAATGTTTTCATTTAATATTTTTATTGAAATCTTTTTGATGTGCTGTTGTTGGCTTTAATAATGAATATGATTTGTTGATTTAGGCAAAGACCTCAAAGATTGTTAATAGTGTTGCTGCTAGAAGAAAGAAAGGGATTCAGAGTCTTCTATCTAGAAGAAATTTAGCTCCACCAAGTCATTTACAACAAGCTAATCTTCTTTCTAATAATGATGGAGTTCATGAAAAAAAAAGCAAGTTCATCAAGTCACTCACAAGTTAGAAGGATATTTGATTCCCTTTTTAATGATGATGGAGTGCATAAAAAAAAGCAAATTCTCAAGTCACTCATAAATTAAAAGAACATTTGACTCCCTTTTTAATAATGATGGAGTGCATGAAAAAAAAGCAAGTTCATCAACTCCCTCACAACTTAGAAGGCAATTTGATTCCCTTTCTAATGATGATGAAGTGGATGAAGAAGAATTCGAATTTGGGATATTTTTTAGCATTCTTTAATTTTATTAGTCTCTTTTGGATATTTATTATGAGGTGGATTTAGTTTTCTGACATAAAAATATTAATAGCATGACTAATTTTATTTGTATATCTTCTTTCTGACATTAATGCTATACCATAAACTTTAAAGCTAGTGACGACAATCATAAAAACATTAGTGCTATACCATATAGATTTAAAGGGTGATGGGGTGTGAGAAAAGAAGAGAAGAGAAGAGAAGAGAAGGGCGGTAATTAAAAACTGAAGGAAGGGCCAGGGGCATGGGTTAGAGATGGGTGCATGCAGCGCAGTGCAAGGTGTGACAAAAACAAGCTTTTTATTATTCTTCCCCACACTAAATTCTAAGCTGCAGAGGTGAGTCTTATATACTATTATATTATTATATATCTAGCTAGCTAGGAACCCTGCTTATGCCATCTAGTCTATGTATAATATATGCTTCTTTTGTCTTTTTTCTATGCTAGTTATTTTTTTGTCCTCTAAATTAAAATCTAATGTTTTCTTTGTATTTTCTCCACTTGTTGTCTAAATAAATTCCTTGTATTGAACAATGCATAGAATAGAATTTAACATGTGCCAACTTGAACTTAATGTCTGATTTATCAAAGGCTAATATATGTCTGAAAAAATAACATCTTGCTCCTATTATTTCACTGATTTAAACAGATTTTGTTGCACCGAAAAAAAAAGTGAGAGGACCTACGCGCAATCTTGAGTTAGCAAAGTTACCAGCTGGAAAAAGACTTGACATAAACTGGAGAATGAATAGGCCAGTTGGTCCAAATGCAAAGCTGTTCAAATCAAGATGCACTGTTCTAGTTCGTGATGTGAAGAATGCACCACTAAAGGTTAAAGAATGGGCTGATATCAAAATAGAGAACAAAATAAAGATGTTTGACCTAGTTTTGGTAATATTCATGTTCTCCTTGTTATGTTTTCACTTGCTTTTTTTATTTTTATGTCTATAAAACTCACACTAATAGTATATGTTATGTTCTTTTAAGACATACTTTAAAGTTGAAGGTCGAAAGCATTTAGTATGGGCTCAAATGAATTCTTCTTATCGGAGTTATCGACATCTATTAAAGAAAAGGTATTTTGAACCTTATGATAACCCTGAAATTGCTCGAGCCAATATACCATTGGAAATGGAAAAAGAGGATTGGGATTACCTTGTGAATCTTTGGATTGATGAAGGCTGGCAGGTTTGTACTTCATATGACATAATAATTGTTAATTGACTTAGATTTAACTAGCCTCTTTTATCACATGTTATGACCTATTTTGTTAATTATTAGAAAATAAGTCAACAAAATAAGATGAGTCGAGCTGCAAATAGCATTATTCATACCACTGGTGCTAAGGGAGCCCAACAAAGAGCTGAAGAGGCGGTATCTAAATTTTACTAATTTATAGACTTAATTTGAAGATATTTATTAGTTGCTATATTTATAAGATATGTTATTTGTACATACAGTTTGAGCAAACAGGACAAGAAATTGACCGTCTTCGCCTTTGGGAGCTTACGCATACCCGTGTTAATGGACAAGCTTGCAATGAAGAAACTCAAGAAAAACTTGTAAGATATGTTATCACATATTGTGAGTTTTGTTTATTACTTTGATAACTTCTCAAAATTATTTCTTCCTTCTTTGATAACTTGTGTAATTCTTTAAATAAGTTCTACAAAAGATAGAATCATTAAAAAATTAGTTGTGCTTTGTCGGAAGTATTAGTATATTAGAAGTTGTTTCTGCTTCAGATTTTATTGTGAAAGTCCTGAAATTTTGTGTTTGTTGAATTATGATTAGACAAGAAGAAAAATAGAGCAGAAAGCTTTGCATTGTAACTAAATGACCTCACTTTATATATCATTTAGTAAATCTGTTCTATCTGTAAGCATACATTCTACTTTTATTTATATTACATGCTGTGGTGCAAACTCAGCAAAACTGGCTGCTGACTCTAACATCCTAACACTCAATATAAGAAAAGAGTCCTAACTAACCTTATTATCTTTATAAATTTTTTTCTTATTCTGCAAGATACCCTTAACATGTTGATTGTGCAATGTAGCTACTTTATAAATTTAAGAGGATTGTGCAATGTTGATATTTATGAGATCCAACGTTTAGGAAAAAAGTGTTTAAATGGACTATGAAAGTCTTGAAAAATTCTGTTATGCAATGAAAAAATTGGATTAATTAGGCATTAATTTTTACAGTAAGCATTTATATTCATGTTTACATATATTTTTATTGATTTTATTAGGTTGATTTGATCCATTTTAGGATTTACTTAAGGAATTATCATCTCAAGTAAATGAGGGAATATTAGAGATGAATGAACATGAGGTGATGGTAGAAGTATTTGGACCTGAACGACATGGACGAGTTCGTGGTTATGGAGCTGGCGTGACACCTACACAGTTATGGGGTCCTAGATCATTCATATTTTCTGATCTCCAAATAAAGCTTCAATGTGCAGAAAAAAAATATGAAGACTCTAAAATAGAGGTGGAAGATTTGAAGAAAAAAGTAGATCATATGGCAGGAATACTTGAGCAACTATTGGATGGAAGGTTGCCTATAGTTCAAAGTGATAACAATCCTACTTGATTAATGCTCAAGACTTTGATGAGTTTATGTATAATTCATATAGCACTATACAAAAAAAGAACATTAATATGATATTATGATATTGAGTATTGATTTTGGTACTTGGTGTTAATTGTTCTTGATATACTTATCAAATGCTAAATAAAGAATGCTATTTGTACTAGTTTTGAATCATGATCAATGATCAAAATTGCAAAGCTTTTGTTTGATTTTATACAATGATTATGTATGATAAAGTAAAAGCATATTCATGTCACAGTGGTAGAATTTTATTTTGTCTATTATTATAGTCATTTTTATTTAAAAAATAAATAATAGGTGAAACCTTAACTTTTATAATAATGAATGTCAAAAAAAATATGATTGAGTTTTTTTTATGGTAAAAAATTGTCAAAAAATATCCATGATATAGTATATTTCACGGTTAATAATTGTAAAAAATTATTGTTGAGAATTTTTTATGGTCAATAAGTGTCAAAATAAATAGTATTTTTGACGGTTAATAAGTATCACAAAAAATACATTCTCAAATTTTTTAACATTATTTTTGACGGCCAATAATTATCAAAATAAGATTAAACTTTTTTCACAATTACTTATATGTTAAAAATACTATTTTTGACACAACTTTTATTAACATATTTTCATAGTTAAAATAGTGTCAAAAATTGTTTTTTTGACGAATTTTAATTCTTTTTTGACACATATAACCCTCAAAAATAATCTATATTGTTGTAGTGTTTCTTTTTACATAAAAAATAAAGTTTAAGAAGCTAATGTTTTTTATTTTATTTCAGCTAATCTTTTTTCTTTTTCTTTTAAAATAATATTTTTCTTCCTTATTTCTATATATGAATGTAGTACAGCAAAAAGAGATGAATGAGAATAAAAAATAAATGAACGAAAAAGAAAATTGCAAAACATTGATAAAAATTGTTTACTAAAACTTGTTCTTTACTGGATGAATTCTTTTAATATATACAAATGATTTTTCGGGGGATTGTATAATGGTAAATAAATCATTCAGTTCATTGTATGCTTTTAGGATCTTTGAACACATACTTTATATTAAAGATATTTAAGTACAAATCATATATTAAAGTGATTTCTTTTGGAAGTCATGGTTCGACCATGTGATATTCTTTTATAAAATTTGATGCTGCTACAGTTTGGTTAAAGGATGTATGTTATGGAAATTATATTTAGGTCTCAATCATAATGCTTTGTTAGAGCTTGATCCTGTAACTTTTGGCTCATAATAGAGACTTGTGTAAAATTAGAAAATGCATGTTTGAATAATTATATCTAGATGTATTTCTAACTTATATCTGATTTGAAGTTGATTTAATTACTTTTGGTATGAGGTATATTGGTGTAAAGCTAAAAGCAGAAGAGAAAAAATAAATGAATGATGTTTTATACGTAGAATATTCAATTCATCATCATGAATAAGTTTGTGCTTCAAACTACACATGCTTCTAATTTTAACTTAGAGACCATATATGGTTAATGGTTTAGTTGCCATTAGCACCATTGCCATTTATATGTTGTCTCACTTTGAATTTTAACATGTATTCATGTAGCATTGATGACTATTGTTTTAAGCGATAAATATGTCAGTCTCTTCCTATAAATATTGTTTTTTCAGTCTGGTTCTCAAGTTGACTTGCCTAAGAATTATTTCTTGCCAACTTTGAATTTGTAAATATTGTATCTTTTTTGTTTTGTCCATTGTGTTCGTATCTTGAGTCTTATTTGTTTATATTTTGATTGGAACTATTTGTTCCAATCATCTCATTCTCTAAAGTATTATCATTTTTTGATTGAAATTGTAGTGTAGATTTCTCTATAAACAATAAATGTAATTGAAAATGAATCAGATCAACGTTCCCCAAATTACTCTTGAGAAAACATAGAAATCTTGACAAAAATGGTTGTACTTTTAAGATATATCTCTTAGAGTTATTATTTTTCTATATAGATTTCAAATTCAGTTTGTAAATCTGAGCCCATATTTTTTATAAATTTAAATATAATTCTTAAAAAAAACATAAAAGTAACTCCAGGAAATTTTTTTACTAAATTGTGTTAGGGACAAAAAAACCTTGAGTAGCAATGCGAGTGACTAATCTTAAAGTTAAAAATTGATTTTCTTATTAATATTTTTAAATTAAAGTTGATATGACAAGAGCAGTTTTTAATATATATTTTTTAATAAAAAGTAATAACATCATTTGAAATTTAAAGAAAATATTATTTTTTGGATTTAATGATTAAAAGAATAAAATTTAAGAAGACAAATAATTTTTATTTTTGACATTACACTTGGTGTATGAGCATATAAATAATAAAAAGATAAATAATTGAGGTTTACACATTCTATTATTCTGTAGAAAAAAAAGATTTTTTTACTGTAAAAAATGATGAGAATTTTTTAGGATTTTTCACTAAAATAAAATAAAAAAATTTATTATATTTCAAAACCCACCATTTTTTCAAGTTTAATTTTTTAAATACGATTTTTTTTGTCTATAGCAAGTTCGCCAAGAGGCGAACTGTAAAACCCGGTCAAACCATAATTAATTAAATAATAAATTAAATAGGAGCAAACATGGTTAGAAAATTTAGCAATCAGAATTCGATAATTTAAATATGATATTTGGACTCAGTAAATTTAAAAATGCGCACTGAAAATTTGACCAGCAGTATCGGCTGAGATCTGTCCGGTACTGCAACTGAGGAAATTAATTATAAGCGAATAATGTTAAGAAATGAGAATTTATAATTTGGAAAGATAGAAATATTTAAAATACGATTTAAAACTCTAATTTTAAAGGTTCTGGCCCAAAATTGGGCCAACGAACTAAAACAAGTGAATCAGGTCTAAGTGGGCCCAAAACCCAACATATGTAAATATTAGTTACGAGCATTTCAGCTCATTTACCCTAGAGAATGAGAGAGGGGCGGATAGAGAGAAGAGAGAAAGAAAACCTAGCTTTCCAAACTTCAAATCACCATAACTTTCTCTCTGGAACTCCGATTAACGAGACATTTGCGGCCACGCGTCACTCTTCTCATCCTCTACAATTCTATTTAAATTTTGTAGTGAGTATTTCACTGTCCTCTGCCCAATTTTTATTTTTCTCCTTAAATTCGAATTTGGTTATGGGTGTTGAGTAATTTTATGATTTTGGTTATTTAGGAGTGCTCTAGTATGAGCCATTGGTGAGTTTTATCAACCAATTTCGTGGGTTAAGGCAAGAAACTCTTTAATCCTTGTGATTTATCAATTTCATGAATCCTAGATTGATTATAAGTGTGAAAATTGATTATGTTAGAGTATTAGGTGATTTTGGTGCACAATTGGAAGATTGATATTGCTTGTGGGACCTTGGTGAGGCTTGGAGTTAAGGGTTGGTGGAGACTTCCAAGAAGAAGCTCAATTATTTTGGCTACAAGAGGTACGGTTTAAGTTTTATTTAAGTATCGTGTGGTGTGATGAGAATTCCTAAGCTAGATGCCCCTAGGATTAAGTTTGGATTGTGTAAATAGTTGGTACTGATATGTATAGTTGATATGTAATGTAAATTAATGATTGGGTTGAAAATTGTGTGAATTTGTATGTTTGGTATGTTGATAATTTGATAAATTGGATCATGAATATTGGTTTGTGAAATATGCATTTAAATTGTGAATTTGGGTCGGAGGCCGCGAATCTTGGGCCAGAGGTCGAAAAGAGATAAGGAAGGTAAGTGATGTGTGTATTGTGTGATGTCATATGAGATTGAATGGATATTGAATATTGAATGTGTGAATAAATGGGAAGAATGTGGAATAATAAGAAATTAGAAATTTAGGAGAGGAAGGTGACGGAATTGAATTGAATTGTGTAGATAAGGTAGATTTGGTTTTGGTTGAGTGTAATTATGTGAATATGGTCAGGTTGTGGTCATTTGGATGAGTAGAAATGAATTTGACTTGTGAACATTGGAATAATTGGTGATTTCTGTTTTTGGGTGAAAACTAATTTTTGACCAACTTCGGCGGCCCGTAACTCGGTCCTCGGTGTTAGAAATTCTTAAAAATTGGATTTTTATGAGAGTTCATTCAACGATCTTTTCAACGGTTCAGAAATGATTAAAAAAAGGAATTTTTAGAAAAAGTTACGTCCGTCGGAAGTTTGGGATTTGAAAATGTAATCCTGCAGCTTTTTAAACTAGTATAATTTTTGGTAAAACGTACCCCGACATGCATCATGGCCGACATGCACGCGTCACTCATGATTTTTACTCTCTCACGTGTGCACCTGGCCGACGCGTACGCGTCACTGTATTAATGCAGGTGCGTAGTATAAATTCCAGAGAGTTGTGATGGTAGTGTGCCGGTTTTGTGCGAGGAGCACAAAACGCATCCACTCGTACGCGTGGCTGACGCGCACGCGTCCCCTACCTCTCTACTTTCTACGCGTGCGCATGGGCGACGCTTACGCGTCACCTTCCTTTCTCCGCTCACGCGCACGCACGCGTAACCTCGTCTCCAGCAAAAATTGATTTTTTGAGTTTTTAAAGCCGAATTTCTGACTTCTAAGCCTTCATTTTCATCGTTTAAGTCCTAAATTTTTATAGTATGCCTAGTAATAAGAAGAGGCTAGGAAATGTGATAATTTGTTGATGAAGAAAGATTTGGAGTAATGAATTGTGATTGAGGAAGTGCAGAAATGATGGTTTGAAAATGAATGTGACGTGTGACCCCGGGTAGTAGGCAGTGGCGTTGTCTACTTGCTTTGGGTATGAAATGGGGACGGAGAATTATGATAAATGAGTTTGATTATGGAGTTTTGAATGAATGTATTTTTGATACTTGGGTCGTTGTTCGTTCCGCTTACTCCGGGTCATTATTTGAGAATTGGTAATAATGAAGAATGATTATGAATGAATGTGTATTTGTAATACTTGGGTAGTAGCAAGGGTCATGGTTCGTCCCGCTTACTCTGGGTCATTGTTTGAGAATTGGTAATAATGAAGAGTGATTATGAATGAATGTGGTAAATGAATAATGATGGAAAATGTTGAATGTGAGTACGCTCGTATTTTTTCTCTGGTTGCAAGGGTGGCAGGGCACTGATACTCTCTAATGGTGATAGGGCACAGATACCCTCTAATGGGGACAGGGCACAGATACCCTCTAATGGTGACAAGACACGGATTCCCTCTAATGGTAATAAGGTGCAACAGAGAAACTGTGCCCAGGTTAGCTACCAGACACGTTGGATTGGCTTGATAACCGACAGATGATATCATCAGCTATAGGACAGGCATACATCATTTGTATATGTTTGAATTGTTTGGGTTTGCCTATTTGTTTTGGATTGCTATATCATATATGCTATGTTACCTGATTATGTGCTACTTGTTCTACTTGTACCTTAACGTGTATTACTTGACTGTATTGCTTGTGTTTGTACAACTGAGAGGTTCTTCATGCTGGTGTCGGTTGATATTGAGGACTGTTATTGTTGAAATGAAATAATGATATGATTAATTTAAAATGATGATTATTGAATGAAGTAATTTGAGCTCCATGGGTAGACGCAGTGAAGTGATTTCACTTGTTTCAAGTGAGGATATGAAGTATTGATATAGAATTGTTGAGACAGAATAACTGGTGATGGGTTTGGCTTATGACTCTGATTCTGATTTGTTGGAGAGTTAGAAAGTTGGGAAGTATGAGGAATATGAATCAGACTTAGCATTCCCTTATAACAGTTGCCTATTTATGGATTAGCGAGAACATAGGATGAATATTTGATGAAAGGAAGTTTAATTTAGGATGCTTAGTGAGCTTTTATTAGAATGCATTGTATTTATTTGATACTTTTATCGTACTGGAAACCATGGGTCAGGGGGTTCTCATTCCATATATATCTCTTATTTTTCAGATGCAGGTCCAAGTGCTTAGCAGTGAGCAGTGATTTGTCTGAAAGACGGCGAAGATCTTTAAGATCTCTTATTTACATTTTGCTTAGATTATCTACGCTTTTGTTTTTAAAGAACTCATGCTATGTATTTAATCCTTTGGAAAACTTGCCTATAGAGGCCTTGTGTAGTTTTTGGGAGAGATTAGGAGATATTGTTGTCAAACTGCTTTTATACTGTATCCTAACCGGCCTAAACTTCGCGAGTCGCGACTAGTGACTAATCATTTGTTACCTATCTATATTTTGTTTTATCTTACTCTTCTCGATGACATTATCTTTATATCGCCTCAGTTTACGCTTTACCTTCTTTTTGTCGATACGTGATCGCTACAAATTCGTGATTTTATTTTTACTCCTTTTCAGCCTTCTCGACTAACACTCCTTTCAATTATACTTATAAACTATGTATTAAAAATCCACCTTGAGAGTCGTACCACCTTATTATGATTGACTTATGACTCGAGTATAAGGATTTGAATATTAGGGTGTTACACGAACTCTATAACCTGACCTGGCGGACTTCACTTCAAATGCTAAAAAATGGCTAACTCAAATTCTTAAGCTTCACCATATAGAATGGCAACTGTTATCATCGTCTCCAGAGTATATATGAGTACACAAGAGTACATAGGAATAACTCATATTTTTATTGAAGAAATAATATATCTTTTTAATTTATAATGAAAAAAAATTCTTGTTAAATATGGCTTATTCTCGTGTATCTATGTATGTCTGAATACGATGATAATGGTTGCTATTGCTATTAGAAATGTTGAAGAAGCGTTGTTATCTATGTATTTTTTTGTGTACACCTATGTATTATTGAAGATGGTGATAATTGCTTAAAAATTTAAGTTTCGTGGGTTTTGAAAAAAATGAAGTGAAATTTGCCGAGAATTAAGCGAATTCTATAATTTTGATAGAGTTTATCGGAGAGTGCGGCGAACACACCCTAAATCCAAAAAAAAATTATATTTGGAAAATTAAACTTAAATCAGGTATGAAGAAATAATTATTTTTTTTTATTTTATTTCTGAAAAAAATCCGAATCTTTGATAATAATTAGTTTTCGCTATAATTTGATTCTTTTTAAATTTTTTATGTTCTTATTTTTCGATATTTTGGATGGAAGATTGTGGTAATAAAACAACTTAAAAACCTTTATAAAAAAGGTTAAACACCTTTAAAATATTGGAATAGTTAAAAAAATTAATTAGTTAATTTTAGAAATTCTATACATATATGTTCATTTTGGTTGAGTGATAATTTGAAATATTTTAAAAAAATGGAAATAAAGTAGCTTTTGAAGCATGCAAACTTGATTTATAGTTTGAGTTCATGATCAAGCCATTCTTATTCTGAATATATTTTAATATTTATTTTAATCTAAATTATATTTTAAATTTGGTTATATATTATGGTTTAAAACATTTTCTGCACAACATATATATATAAACAAAAGCAATGTAGAATAATTATTGTTGATTTTATTTTGTAACTTTATAATATTTGTGTAGATAAAGATGATTGAAAGTATAAATAGCTATTAGAGTGCAACGTATAAATAGTTAAAAAAAAAAAGACTTACTACAATAACTGATGGTGTGAAAGTGTATAATTGTGATGTAATTTTTACAAGTTGAAACTAAAGTTGTTATTGATTTTTTACTAAGACTTAAATATTTCTTGTATATATATTAGATATAAATGTTCATATATAAATTTTAATTAGTTATTATTGATTTTAGAATTATTATTTTAATTTTTTAATCTAATTTTTATAATATTTTAATTAAACTTATTTAAATATTTTTTTAATTGTTAAAAATATGATGAATTTACATTGATTGTAATTGACCAAGATTGGTTCACAATTGCTAAAGTTGATAATGATAAATTGATAATAATGTTGGTTTACGATTGTTAGATCTCAAATGGTTAATATTACCTAATAAATTAAATATAATTTGTTTATAAAATATCGTGACCTAATTAAATTTACTTTAATTTTTTATACAAGCATTTATTGGAATCGGATATAACTCAAATCACATAGTCTTTTCATCTTTATCTAGAGGTTTTGGGTTTAAATCTCACTTCTAATTAAAAAAAAGTCAGTTTAGATCGCCTTTTAAAAAAATATTTATTTTTTATTTTTTAAAAAAATATTATTTTTTAATAAACAAAATTTATTTTTTTTAATTGAATAAAAATATTTTATTTTTTTTAAAAAAATACTTTTTTCACTTAAAAAAAATCAATTCAACCTAGTATTAAGTAATATATTATTTGATTAATAACATGATATATTTTATATTTTTACCGGGAATCAGTGAACAACGAATTAGTTCACGTTGCGTGGATTACAATAGTTGACCAATAATGAGTATCGGGTTTGAATTGGGATGGTGACATGTGGTTGGTTTACTTGACTCTACTATACACAATTATTAGTATCTTGGAATAAACCCTTTTCATGTTTCTACGCGATGAATGATGATAGGAGTTTCAGATACGGACACTTCTGACATTTGATAAGAGAAGTAGTTTAGTTTAATTTTGTGTTGTCATGTTGCAATGAATCTCCTATTTGGTGCATTATATCTGGGTTTAGCATAATAGTTTGCACCCCTCCTCCACTATACATGTTTAGTTGTCATGGTTTATAATCCGGTGTGTGGATAGTGGTTGCTGTATGAGGACGATATTCTTACGTTGTTTTTTTTTTTTGGTTATTGTCTGGTACCCAAAAAGGCCCAGACCAAACACCCCAATACCCAATCTGACCCGGAATTGAAACTCTTCTTCTCCACAATTGCTTGCTACAGCGTTCTATATTCATGGCTAACACACCCAAAAGATCAATATTGCATTGTTGCCTTCTTCATGCAAAGATGCTGCTCCTGCACCTCATTGTTACCGAGTCAACTTGCTCTTTGTGTTGCCGCATGGCTATCCTCCGTCGTCGTTGGGATTTCTCACCAGGTTTCCTTCGTCACCACTAGCTACAACTCCATCTTGGCCATGGCTTGACGTTCGTAACTTCTCTCTAATCTGATTTGCTAGGGTGACTTCAATCTCTGCTCCACTTCTTAGAGAGCCCTCTTGATCGTCGTCTACCTGATGTTGCCGATAGGTACTCCTGTTGACCGTGCCATAGTCATCAGCTATGATTTGGCTCTGATGTAAAATTTGGTTGTTGTTCCTTCCTCTCCCAACTAGGTCTTGGCTTCCACTTTTTCTATCACCTCTTCTATTAACTTCAGTTTTCAAATTGCTTGCATATACCCGTGTGCTCTACTCTTTAAGCGTTGGACTCACTCTTATTGTCTCCCTGTTCAAAATCATCTTGACGGTCTCTGGCGATTCCAAGCACCATCGAGATCCTAGATTATTCGCTGCAGCCAATTTAGCTATGGAGTGAGCTAAAGCATTACCTTCTCTGGGTACCCACGTCATACCACATTTGTTGGAATTCTCCATCAGCAAATTAATGTCTTGAAGTATAGGTTGTATTTCACCTATATTACCTTTGGACTTGACGGCTTGTGTTAAAGTAAGTGAACCAGTCTCAATGATTACTTTTTCTATTTGCATGTTTTTTGATATTATCAGAGAATTCCTAACTGCCATTGCCTCTGCTGCCAGTGCTAAACTAGCCTTGATCCTTATTGCAGAACCGGTAATCAATTTTCTCCTGTGATCTCTAACTGCTGTTGAAATTGCTCCACTTCCAATGCTCTTGTTATATG
Organism: Arachis duranensis; assembly: GCF_000817695.3. Taxonomy (NCBI): domain Eukaryota; kingdom Viridiplantae; phylum Streptophyta; class Magnoliopsida; order Fabales; family Fabaceae; genus Arachis; species Arachis duranensis. Next base: position 87,359,329 of record NC_029781.3, read on the forward strand.
CTGCATCAACATTAATCTTGACCCAATTCAATGGTGGTGGTTTTTAGGTAATCCTCCTAGCCCTGTCCCTTTTTGTTGTCTGTGACTCTACTCTTTGCTGCTATTCCTTATCTATGAAGTCTTGTTCCATTAGTCTAGCTGTCATTATAGTAGTCTTTGGATTGATGCTGACATGTTGGTGAACTGCCTGATTCCTTGATTTCCATATTTCCCATATTAGGAAAGCTAGTTTATTGATGAGCCTATCTTGACTTTCTCTCCCCTCTTCTCTAATTCTTCCTATCTATTTAAGCATCCATGCGCCAAAACTTGTAACTGTCTGTGGTGTTGGGCTACATTGAACTTGGGATCCAAACCATGCTCCCCTAGTCCATGGACATAATAGCATGGCATACTCTGTTGTCTCTGGTTCCTGCAAACAAATAGGACACACAGGGCTGTTAGTAACTTTTTTCTTATACAAATTAGCATACACTGCCACTATGTTGTGGGCAGCTTTTTGATGAGCGGATAATTTATACGCTTTTTGGCATTGTTTTTAGGTAGTTTTTAGTGAGTTCAAGCTACTTTTAGGGATGTTTTCATTAGTTTTTATACTAAATTCACATTTCTGGACTTTACTATGAGTTTGTGTGTTTTTCTGTGATTTCAGGTAATTTCTGGCTGAAATTGAGGGATTTGAGCAAAACTCTGAAAAAGGCTGACAAAAGGACTGCTGATGCTGTTGGAATCTGACCTCCCTGCACTCGAAATAGATTTTCTGGAGCTACAGAACTCCAATTGGCGCGCTCTCAACGACGTTGGAAAGTAGACATCTAGAGCTTTCCAGCAATATATAATAGTCAATACTTTGTTCGGAAATTGACGACTTAACTTGGCGTTGAACGCCAAGTACATGCTGCTGTCTGGAGTTAAACGCCAGAAAAACGTCATGATCCGGAGTTGAACGCCCAAAACACGTCATAACCTGGAGTTCAACTCCAAGAAAAGCCTCA
>NC_029781.3:87361269-87362537 GCF_000817695.3 Arachis duranensis
ATAAAATCATAAAAACTAAAAATATTTTGTGTTTCTTGTTTGAGTCTTGAGTCAATTTTTAAGTTTGGTGTCAATTGCATGCTTTTAAAATTTTTCTTGCATTTTTTCGAAAATTCCATGCATTCATAGTGTTCTTCATGATCTTCAAGTTGTTCTTGACAAGTCTTCTTGTTTGATCTTGATGATTTCTTGTTTTGTGTTGTTTGTTGTTTTTCATATGCATTTTTTGTTTGTTAGAGTCCATGCATTACAAATTTCTAAGTTTGGTGTCTTGCATGTTTTCTTTGCATAAAAAATTTTTCAAAAATATGTTCTTGATGTTCATCATGATCTTCAAAGTGTTCTTGGTGTTCATCTTGACATTCATAGTGTTCTTGCATGCATCTTGTGTTTTGATCCAAAATTTTCATGTTTTAGGTCATTTTTGTGTTTTTCTTAAAAAATTCAAAAATAAAAAAAAATCTTTTCCTTATTTTTCTCCAATTTTTCGAAATTTTGGGTTGACTTGGTCAAAAATTTTAAAAATTAGTTGTTTCTTACAAGTCAAGTCAATATTTCAATTTTAAAAATCTTATCTTTTTAAAATCTTTTTCAAAAATTATATCTTTTCCATTTTCTTCTAGTTTTCGAAAATTCCAAAAATCTTTTTCAAAATATTTTCAAAATCTTTTTCTTATCTTTATATCATATTTTCGAAAATCCACTAACAATTAATGTGATTGATTCAAAAATTTGAAGTTTGTTACTTTCTTGTTAAGAAAGGTTCAATCTTTAAGTTCTAGAATCTTATCTTGTAGTTTCTTGTTAGTTAAGTCATTTTAAAAATTAAATCTTTTTATCTTTTATCTTATCTTTTTCAAAAATTTTATCTTTTTTTCAAAATTTGATTTCAAAATATCTTATCTAACTTCTTATCTTCTTATCTTTTTCAATCAACTAACTAACTTTTTGATTGTTTCCTATCTTTTTCAAAACCAACTAACTACTCTTCCCTCTCTAATTTTTGAAAATACTTCTCTCTTTTTCAAAAATTCTTTTTGTTTTAAATTTTAATTTTAATCTTATCTTATCTCTGATTTTCGAAAATCACTAACCACTTTTTCAAAATTATTTTCGAAATTCTCCATCTCTTTTCTTATTCTATTTAATTATTTATTTACTAACACCTCTCTTCACCTCTCTTCATCTAAAGATCTAAACCCAATCTATCCCTTGAGTTTGGATTCTTCTTCACTCTTCTCCCCTTTCTTCTTCTACTAACATAAAGA
>NC_029781.3:87362613-87362997 GCF_000817695.3 Arachis duranensis
TTCTTTTCTTGTTTTCTTCTCTTTCATATGAGCAGGAATAAGGATAAAGGCACTCTTGTTGAAATTGATCCAAAAGCTGAAAGGACTCTGAAGAGAAAATTAAGAGAAGCTAAATTACAACAATCCAGAAACAACCTTTCAGAAATTTTCGAACAAGAGAAGGAGATGGCAGCCGAAAACAATAATAATGCAAGAAGAATGCTTGGTGACTTTACAAAGCCAACGTCCAAGTTTGATGGAAGAAGCATCTCCATTCTTGCCATTGGAGCCAATAATTTTGAGCTGAAACCTCAGCTAGTTGCTTTAATGCAACAAAACTGCAAGTTTTATGGACTTCCATCTGAAGATCCTTATCAGTTTTTAACTGAGTTCTTGCAGATCTGA
>NC_029781.3:87365431-87366084 GCF_000817695.3 Arachis duranensis
TTGGTGCAGGGATGGAATTCCTTGACACCTCAGGATCTGTGGACCCCACATGATCCCCACCTACTATATTCCCACTTTACCTCCTAATCCTATTTTGTGATGAGTATTCCCCATGTCACACTTCCCAAGACTCTTCACCAATCACCTCAATCCCTCTTCCCAATCACCCCCTTCACCACTCACATCCATCCACTCTTCCCCATAAACCCCACCTACCTTCCAAAATTCAAAACCATTTTCCCACCCATTCCGACCCTAAATGGCCGAACAAACACTACCCCCTCTCCCTATATATACCCTTCCATTCTACTTCATTTTCACACAACACAACCCCTTCTTCTTCACCTAGGCCGAACCCACATCTCTCCCTCTCTACCATATTCTCTTCTTCTTCTTCTTCTCTTTTTTCTTCTATTGCTCGAGGACGAGCAATATTTTAAGTTTGGTGTGGTCAAAGCACAATCTTTTTTGTTTTCCACTACCATCAATGGCACCTAAGGCCGGAGAATCCTCTAAGAAAAGGAAAAGGGAAGGCAAAAGCTTCCACCTCCGAGTCATGGGAGATGGAAAGATTCATCTCCAAGAGCCATCAAGACCACTTCTATGATGTTGTGCCAAAGAAGAAGGTGATCCCTGAGGTCCCTTTCAAGCTA
>NC_029781.3:87366153-87366837 GCF_000817695.3 Arachis duranensis
CCCATGCAACAAGTCGGAATCTTAATGGTTCAAGAGTTCTATGCCAATGCATGGATCACTAGGAACCATGATCAAAGTATGCACCCGAATCCAAAGAATTATCTCACAATGGTTCGGGGGAAATACTTAGATTTTAGTCCAGAAAATGTGAGGTTGGCGTTTCACTTCTGGCCGGCGTTCAATGCCAGAACAGAGCATCATTCTGGCGCTGAACGCCAGAAACAAGCTACATTCTGGCGCTGAACGCCAGGAATGTGCCTAGAGAAGAAAAGCTGGCGCTGAACGCCAGTAACAAGCATGAAACTGGCGTTCAACGCCAGAAACATGCTTTACATGGGCGTTGAACGCCCATAACGTGCACCAATGGGCGTTTAAACGCCAGAATGGTGTGCAAGGGCAATTTACATGCCTATTTGGTACAGGGATGGAATTCCTTGACACCTCAGGATCTGTGGACCCCACAGGATCACCACCTACTATATTCCCACCTTACCTCCTAATCCTATTTTTGTGATTACTCTTCCCCATGTCACACTTCCCAACACTCTTCACCAATCACCTCAATCCCTCTTCCCAATCACCCCCTTCACCACTCAAATCCATCCACTCTTCCCCATAAACCCCACATACCTTCAAAAATTCAAAACCATTTTCCCACCCATTCCCACCCTAAATGGCCGAACA
>NC_029781.3:87386782-87386991 GCF_000817695.3 Arachis duranensis
GAAGCTTCCTTAGTACTGCTTGGTGCATTTTGCATTCCAGACAGACTTTGAGAAATCATATTGACTTGTTGGGTCAATATTGTGTTCTGAGCCAATATGGCATTCAGAGTGTCAATCTCAAGAACTCTTTTCTTCTGACTAGTCCCATTGTTCACGGGATTTCTTTCAGAAGTGTACATGAATTGGTTATTTGCAACCATTTCAATCAG
>NC_029781.3:87387304-87388233 GCF_000817695.3 Arachis duranensis
CCCCATTAGTCTTGACAGTGTCACAGATTTGCAAGAATTCAGCTAAAAACTGATGAGGATCTTCTAATGGAAGTCCATGGAACTTGCAATTCTGTTGCATTAGAGAAACTAGTTGAGGCTTAAGCTCAAAGTTGTTTGCTCCAATGGCAGGGATAGAGATGCTTCTCCCATAGAAGTCGGGAGTAGGTGCTGTAAAGTCACCCAGCACCTTCCTTGCATTGTTGGCATTGTTGTTGTTTTCGGCTGCCATGTGTTCTTCTTCTTTGAAGAATTCGGTTAGGTCCTCTACAGAGAGTTGTGCCTTGGCTTCTCTTAGCTTTCGCTTCAAGGTCCTTTCGGGTTCAGGATCAGCCTCAACAAGAATGCTTTTGTCCTTGCTCCTGCTCATAAGAAAGAGAGGGGAACAAGAAAATGTGGAATCCTCTATGTCACAGTATAGAGATTCCTTTAGGTGTCAGAGGAGAAGAAAAGTAGAAGACAGAAGTAGAAAATTCGAACTTATCAAAGGAGATGGAGTTCAAATTTTTGCATTAAGGAATAGTGTTAGTCCATAAATAGAAAGATGTGAGAAGAAGGGAAGTAATTTTCGAAAATTAAGTAAAAGAGTTTGAAAACATTTTTGAAAAACACTAATTGATTTTCGAAAATGAAAGTGGAAAAGAAATCAAGTGTTTTTTGAAAAAGATTTTGAAATTAGAAATCAAAAAGATTTGATTGAAAACTATTTTGAAAAAGATGTGGTTAAGAAGATATGATTAGTTTTAAAAAGATGTGATTGAGAAGATATGATTTGAAAAACATTTTTTTTTAAGATTTGATTTTGAAAATTAAAAACTTGACTAACAAGAAAAGATATGATTCAAACATTAAACCTTTCTCAACAGAAAAGGCAACATACTTGAAATGTTGAATCAAATCATTAATTGATA
>NC_029781.3:87388321-87388687 GCF_000817695.3 Arachis duranensis
AAAGATATGATTTGAAAAAGATTTGATTTTGAAAAACTTTGAAAACTTGAAAAAAAATTGCATTGAAAACAAAATCTTCCCCCTTGTGCCATCCTGGCGTTAAACGCCCAGAATGGTGCACATTCTGGCGTTTAACGCCCAAAACTATACCCTTTTGGGCGTTAAACGCCCAACCAGGTACCCTGGCTGGCGTTTAAATGCCAGTCTGTCCTTCTTCACTGGGCGTTTTGAACGCCCAGCCTTTTCTGTGCAATTCCTCTGCTGTATGTTCTGAATCTTCAATTCTCTGTATTATTGACTTGAGAAAACACAGATAAAAAATATTTTTGGATTTTTAATAATAAGGAAAAATCAAAATACAACTAA
>NC_029781.3:87388718-87389337 GCF_000817695.3 Arachis duranensis
CTTAGCAGTTTGTATACTGCTGACACTAATGAGAATGCATATGAGACACACAAAACACTCAAGTCAAGAGAATTTAAAGATTAGAGTAAGAAATCATCAAGAATTATTTGAAGATCCTTAAGACACATGAATGAATGCATGCAATTGACACCAAACTTAAAATGATACTCTAGACTCAAACAAGAAATATTTTTGGATTTTATGATTTGTGAATTTTTTTTGTGCTTTTTCGAAAATAAAGTGGAAAAAGAAGATAAAGGTATCAAAATTCTTAATGAGAATTCCAGGAATCAGTGCAATGCTAGTCTAAGACTCCGGACCAGGAATTAGACATGGCTTCACAGCCAACCAAGCTTTCAGTGAAAGCTCCGGTCCAAAACACTAGACATGGCCAAAGGCCAGCCAAGCCTTAGCAGATCACTGCTCCAAAAGCAAGATTGATAAAAATCAACAAGCTCTTGTGATGATAAGTTGAAACCTCGGTCCAATGAGATTAGACATGGCTTCTCAGCCAGCCAGACTTCAACAAATCATCATGAAACTCTAGAATTCATCTTCAAGAATTTCGAAAAAAAATACCTAATCTAAGCAACAAGATGAACCGTCAGTTGTCCAAACT
>NC_029781.3:87394122-87394820 GCF_000817695.3 Arachis duranensis
GATGCTGTTGGAATCTGACCTCCCTGCACTCGAAATAGATTTTCTGGAGCTACAGAACTCCAATTGGCGCGCTCTCAACGGAGTTGAAAAGTAGACATCCAGAGCTTTCCAGCAATATATAATAGTCCATACTTTGTTCGGAAATTGACGACGTAACTTGGCGTTGAACGCCAAGTACATGCTGCTGTCTGGAGTTAAACGCCAGAAAAACGTCATGATCCGGAGTTGAACGCCCAAAACACGTCATAACTTCGAGTTCAACTCCAAGAAAAGTCTCAGCTCGTGGATAGATCAAGCTCAGCCTAAGCATACACCAAGTGGGCCCCGGAAGTGGATTTATTCATCAATTACTTACTCATGTAAACCCCAGTAGCTAGTCTAGTATAAATAGGATAATTTACTATTGTATTAGACATATTTGGTCTCAGTTTTATTTTATTCTTCATCTGAGGAGACTATTGATCACTTTTTGGGGGGCTGGCCATTTGGCCATGCCTGAACCTTTTACTTATGTATTTTCAACAATGGAGTTTCTGCACACCATAGATTAAGGGTGTAGAGCTCTGCTGTACCTCAAGTTTCAATACAATCACTATTACTTTTTATTCAATTCTCTTTTATTCTTATTCCAAGATATACGTTGCACTTCAACTTGATGAATGTGATGATCCGTGACACTCATTATCATTCTCACCTAT
>NC_029781.3:87395508-87417301 GCF_000817695.3 Arachis duranensis
TTGAGTGATCAAGAGACCGAATAATCAAAGGCTAAACAGTCAAGAGATTAAACTGTCAAAAGATGTCTAATACAATAGTTAAATGTTCTATTTATACTAAACTAGCTACTAGGGTTTACATGAGTAAGTAATTGATGCATAAATCCACTTCTGGGGCCCACTTGGTGTATGTTTGGGCTGAGCTTGATCTATCCACAAGCTGAGGCTTTTCTTGGAGTTGAACTCCAAGTTATGACGTGTTTTGGGCGTTCAACTCCGGATCATGACGTTTTTCTGGCGTTTAACTCCAGACAGCAGCATGTACTTGGCATTCAACGCCAAGTTACGTCGTCAATTTCCGAATAAAGCATGGACTATTATATATTTCTGGAAAGCTCTGGATGTCTACTTTCCAACACCGTTGAGATCGTGCCAATTGGAGTTCTGTAGCTCCAGAAAATCCATTTCGAGTGCAGGGATGTCAGATTCCAACAGCATCAGCAGTCCTTTTGTCAGCCTTTTTCAGAGTTTTGCTCAAGTCCCTCAATTTCAGCCAGAATTTACCTGAAATCACAGAAAAACACACAAACTCATAGTAAAGTCCAGAAATGTGAATTTAACATAAAAACTAATGAAAACATCCCTAAAAGTAGCTCAAACTTACTAAAAACTACCTAAAAACAATGCCAAAAAGCGTATAAATTATCCGCTCATCAGCAAGCTACTTTAATGCCTGATATTCTTTTATTTTTCAGAGTCTCCTCTATAAGTATTGTGAAAACCTCGGCTGCAATGATATACAAATATGGGAAAAGGGGATCCCCTTGTCTTAGACCCCTCTGAGGTCGATTCTTTCTTGATAACTTTTCATTGATTTTAATTCCGTATGTTACTCGTCTCACACATTCCATAGCCCACTTTACCCACATAACATCAAAACCAAACGCCTTCAGGGTGGCTTCAATAAAATCCCACTCCAACCTATCATACGCTTTATTCATATCCACTTTAATGGCCAAATTCTTTGATCCCCCATTTCCTTTTCTACTCAGACTATGGAACACCTCTTGCACTATGACAATATTATCTTGTATCAACCTCCCACCCACAAAGCACTTTGAGTTGGAAATACAATCTTGTCCAAAATTTTCCTTAGCCTCATCACCATGACTTTTGAAATAATTTTGTATACGAAATTACAGTAGCTTATTGGTCTCAACTGATTAAGAGTTTCTGGCTGCTTTACCTTCGGGATCAGGACAATAGTAGTTTCACAAATTTGTTCATTAAGTGTTCCTTCCTTAAAAAAGTTCTTTACTATTGTGGTAACTTCTTTTCCTACAATCTCCCAGTGTTTTTGGAAAAACAGGCCATTAAGTCCATCAGGCCCTGGAGCTTTAAGGTTGCCTAAGCTAAAAGTTGCATCTTTAATCTCCTTATCAGTAATGTCTTCAATGAAACTATTATTTATCTCTTGTGTTACTCGTTTTGAAATTTTACCAATGCAATCCTCCATTCTGAGATCTTTAGTGGCTTTGAACAAGCTTTCAAAATACTCTTCAGCCATCTTCCTTACCTCATCTTCTTCACTTATCCATTTATCGTTTGCATTTTTCAATCTTTCAATCCTATTTTTGTCCCTCCTTTGAACTGTAGACGCATGAAAAAAGGCTGTATTCTTGTCTCCCATCCTCAGCCACTTGATTCGGGCTCTTTGTACCCAGAATTTTTCTTCCTGCTTCCATAGAAAGGTGGTTCTTCTCTTTAATTCCTTAATTTCTTCTTGTCTTTCCTCTATCAAATCTGAGCTCATAATCTCTTGTAGTCTTGCTTTCATCCTTTCGATCTCATGGTCTGCTCTCTTAAACGTCACTTTACTCCACTTTCTTAATTCCCTCTTGCTTCCTTCAATTCTCTTAATTAAGTTGTTCCAGTTCTCATCTTCTGGTCTGCCTTCCCTACCCCATCCCTTTCTGATAACATTTTCACACTCTTCATGATCCTCCCAATATGCCTCATATTTAAATTCTTTTCTAATCTTGACCTTTGGTTCAAACCTCAAAATTAGAGGAGTATGATCCGAGCTAATAGAAGGTATAGCTGTTAACACAGCATTTGGATACATTCATCTCCATTCCCACGTGGATAGGACCCTGTCAATCCTTTCCCTAGTAACAAACCCATTTCTAGGATTACTAAACCATGTAAATTTCAGACCTTTCAAGTCAAAATCCATAAGCGCATTAGTATCCACAAAATTTCTAAACACCAAAATCTGATTTCTTGGTTTTGGGTGCATGCATATTTTCTCTTCTTGATTTAAAATTTCATTGAAATCCCCTATTAACATTCTCGGTTTATTAAGATTTACATTCTCTATGGATAATTATTTCCATAAATCTTTCCTTCTCTTTGGATCCAGATGCCCATAAACAAAATTACACTCCCATTCATTTCCATTCTTATATTTAATAGTAGCTTTAATATAATTAAGACACCATGCATAAACATTAATACTGATATTATCATTCCAAATAAACATAAACCACCAGACAAATCCTGGGATTCTTCACAAAAAGCTTTAGCATAATGGATTTTCTCCTAATTCTATCAACGGTTTTTTCACTGGCTTTAGTCTCCATAAAAAAGATAATACTCGGCTTATACTGCTTGCAGAGGTTCTGCACCTCCACCACTATCGCAGGCACCACTAACCCGCGACCGTTCCAACTTATGCAACTCATAATTGCAGGTGGGGCATGCTAAGGCCCGCCTCCTCAGCCATGTTTTGTATGTTCAAGTACCTTCTCTTCCTTGCAGCTTCTTCTGTCTCATATTCTTCATCTTGCATGCTCTCTGCTGTTGCCTTTGGCTTTGTGATCTCCCTCTTCCTCTTCAAGCTCAGTTGCATTCCCATACTCTGTCCTAATTCTACCTCCCAATTCCCCGCTGTATCCATTAAATCAGTTCCACCATCAGGTTTTATTCCTTCCCCTTCATCTTCACTTGGCAATTCAACATAATAAAAATTTTCGTTGCCACTGCATTGCATTATTTTTGACATCAGTCTTCTTGTTGTTTTCTATTTCTCCCGTGTTTTCTACTAACTCCTTATCTTTAATTGTAGCTCCTCTTCCCCATTTCTCCTTCAACATCTGCATTATAGTAGGGCCTATTTTTGCTTTATATTTCTGCTGTCTCTGTGTATTCTGGGCTTTTCCTTCCCTTAGATTGTCCTTCACCATGTGTGGGCCATCACTGCTTTCTTTTGGTGGGCTTTGTTCAACTTCCAAGCAGGTTGTATTTTTTGATTGAATGGGCTTGTTGGCCCAATTATTTCCAGCCTCTCTATTTAACTTTTTTTCCTTAGCCTCTTGAAATTTTGTTTTTAAGTTACCTAAATTTAGAAAATGTCTTCCCAATTCTCCTAACTGCTCCAAATCTTCTTTCTCTGACACAAATCCTTCCAGTTGCTGATTTTTCGGACCTTCTCCTACTTGCTCCTCTGCTCTATGGCTCTGTGCTCCCCCTCTCCTTGATTTCCGTTTGCAACCTCCTTCCCTCTTCGTTTCCCAATGCTTCCTATCCTCCAGTGCCACTCGCAGTTGAGAACTGTAGATCCTCACCTTCCTTTTCAACTTGGTTGATTGCACGCGCCTCATCTTCTCGCTCTTTGCTGTCTGAAGTTTCTTCCCCAGTCCTCTATGCCTCCTTGTACATGAGCAATTTTGCCTTGTTAACTCCAAGGCTAGCTGAATATCTGGGTTTACTTGGATCCTAGCTTGCCATAGCATGAGGTCTCTGGCAGTTCTTCCTCCTATGTTCCAGTAAGCCACACTTCAAACAGTAGCTATTATGAATTCTTTCATACTTAAATTAAATCCATGTATTTGGCAAGTCCTCTCTGGCCAGCCAGAACCCAGTTGGTAGTAGCCTTGTTATATCCAAAGCTATTTTCACCCTGAGAAATGATCTTTCCAACATATTGCTACTTCTTGGATCATCTGTTTCCATTGTTATTCCTATCTTGTCTCCAATGATTCTTGCAGTGTTATTGTTGAGATATGCCTGTGGGAACCCATGCATCTGCACCCATAACTCCATTCTATCATGGTTTACCTCATGTATGGACTCCCTCTGGTTCCACATCTGCAAGTTAACTAGCTGCCCTCTTATGCTCCATGGTCCTCCCTTCAATATTTGAAGCCCTTTTCTCTGATCTTTGAAGTTGATAAGGACCTTGTTCCTTCCTACCTCCGAAATAGCAACACCTTGTGGATTTTCCTATATCTCTATAACAGCATTCCTTATCACCTTGAAATTTAGTTCTTTCTCTGATATTATCTTTTCCACCAAGTTGATGCAGTTAGCTTTGTACTCCTCTTCTATTCTCTGGTTGATTGCAATCACTTTTTCTTCTATTGGTTCCGAACCAAAGGTTGCCATGCTTTTGTGCTGTGTATTTTATGTGCGGTGTATGAATAAGCTGGTTGTGTGAGTGATGGTATGTAATACTTGCTAATTCAGTGTTATATGTGGGTAAAACTATAGCTGATCTAACAAGTTTTTTGTTGTAGGTTGGTTTTGTTGGAAGGGATGATATTCAGGTACGTGTTCGACTAGAACCTTATGTTCTAAAAAGCTCTCCTCATGAGAGAACTCGCTCTTCTGCCGAGAGAAACTCAATCATATTCTTACGTTTAGTTAAGTTGGTTTCTATTTTTGTGGATGGGCCTGAGCATTCGATGGGTCGAGTATGTAGTGGAGGTATAAAGAAAAAAATGGGTTCAGAAAAAAAAAACTAATAAGGAAGTGAATTTTTTGAGAATATAATATTCATTCAATTCTCTTCTAGAAGGTTTAATTTTAGCGTATCCACTATCGAGAATCGAGAAAAAGACAAAAAGGTCTTTGACTTTTTAGTTCGCAGATATTTAAATCTCTAAAAATTTAAAAATACATTTAAGTTCCTGGCCTTCTTAAAATCTGGACACATTGATCTCTACTGTTCATTTGATCTTTGTCAGACCCAACGAAAAAATCAAATGTAACTCTCATTATACTGACCTGGCCGATACAAATGTCCACGTGGAAGAGTTTTTAAAATGGGACAAATTAGATCCAGGGATCAATATGTCCAGATTTTGAAGAAGTTAGGGACTTAAATGTATTTTCAAATTTTCAGGGACTTAAATGTCCACAAACCAAAAAGTCAGGGACTAATTTGTCATTTTTCATCCAGAATCTCTAGGCTACGTTTAGTTCTGAGAATAGAACAAGACAAGACACTAAGAACAAGACGCAAAATTTAGTGTTCTTGTATTTTATTTGGTGATAAAGTAGAACAAATTATGAAAATCTAATTTATTCTCATTTTTTCATTCAAAAAATTTAGGAAGAAAAATAAAATAATAAAAAGTATAACTATGAAAATTTAATGAGAATAATGAAAGAAAAAATAAAAAATTAATTGTGTCGCTCGTTAGTGTCTCAATGTCCTTCCTGTCTAGATGGACACAAAATACACTAATTCAGTGTCTCTGGACACAATGTTTCTGTCTATGTTTCATCTGCCAAACATAATTTTGTGTCTTTATGTCCGTGTCTCAATGTCCTATCCTTATATACAAACGCAGCCTAAAGAACTTTGAGCTTGGGAGATGATGATCACCGAAAATTAAATTGGTTACCAGCTGTCACACGAGTTGTGCTAGAATCACTGTTTTTTGTCCTTCGTCCTTCTCTCACCAGAACAAGCTTTCCTCTCTCAAAGAAAGAAAAAAAGAAGGTGACAAACCCTAGCCTCCATTGCAGCCGCCCTTCTTCTCACTGCCGACATCCCGCCATTCTTCGCCAATATCTTTTTTTCGCGTCGCCAGCTTCTTTTCCTGGTCCAGCACACTTCATCGTCTGCCGCTAGATCTAATTTGTCGCGTTGCTAGCATCTTTGCCTGGTCCAGCTTCGTCGTCCACCTCCAGGTCCAGCTTCATCATCCGTTGCATGCTCGTCGCTGGCGTCTTGCTCCCTCTCCCTGTTAGCTCTAGTTCTCTGCGCCATATTATTGCTCCCTCTCCTTCATACTCTGCTAGTTTGAAAACCACCAAAGGTTAGTTAATTTTTCTTGCTTAATTTTTTTTGTTTTTAACCTATTTTTCATTAAAAAAATTGTGATTTAATTAATTTAGTTTGTAATGTGCTTAGAACAAGGTTCTGAACTGGTTGAACCGATCGAATCGTAAACCAACGAGATTTGTGGTTTGGTTAAATGACAATTGCTAGATTTGCAAATCACTATTGAACCGATGAACCATTTAGGAACCGGTCGTTTAAATCGAACCGTGACCTAACCGGTTTTTATTTTTTGCCAAAAATGCCATCATTTCATTCTTTAAAAAAAAGATAGAGAAAACGGGTAGGAACCCCTCCCAAAACCCTGAATCCCCTAATCCTCGTCTTCCTTGAGCAGCATTGAGAACCTTTCGAGCTCCTCCCTCACTCCCACACTTGCGTCGTCTGTCATTGCCACCGTTGCAACTGATTGAAGCTGCCTTGCTTGCTACGGTCATCTCTGCCACTACTTCAAGCCTTTACAAATTGTCTCGTGTCATTGGTCGTTCCTCCGTCATGCAACCGCTTCTCTGTTCCACTGTCGTTGATTGTTCCTCTGCGCCGACTCTGTTCTACTGTGCTCCAGCCCTTCTCTGCTCCAGCTCTGCAACGCTTCACCCTTCTCTGTTCCAGTTTTGCCACGCTCCACCATCCTCCTGCTCTAGTTTCGTGGCAGTCCGGGCTACCTTTCTCTAGTTTTGCTGCATCCAATCATCCTGTGCTCCCTCACATATGCTTCCAGTTCTGCTGCGAAGAAATTTTTTATTTTTTTTTAAGATTGTGAATCTGTGATTTTTTTCATTTTCTACTCCAATTGTTGTTCATTACTGTGATTTGGTTTAGGATTGTTCTTGAATCTTGATTCTGATATCTGTAGTTTACTTGATATTATGTCGATGATGCCTTCATTCCAGTGATTAGTATGTTGTTCCAATTCTTGTTTGTTGTTGCTTTTCTGTATTTCAAAGTTTTAATTGTTGTTGTATTTTGATTTTTTTCTATTCTTGATTTGTTAAATTATTCCGGTTCTTGTTTTATTGTTGGTTTTCTGTATTTCAAATGTTTAATTGTTGTTGTATTTTGATTTTTCCTGTTCTTGATTTGTTAAATTATTCCAATTCTTGTTTTGTTGTTGGTTTTCTGTATTTCAAAATTTTAATTTATGTATTTTGATTTTTTCTGTTCTTGATTTGTTAAATTATACATCTTGTTATCTTGATTTGATAAATTGTTTATGCTATTGATCTTAATATGATAATTGTTCACGTTGTTGATTTTAATTTATTTTTTTTGTCATCGGTTCCTGTAAATCAAACTTTGTATGTGATTAAATGGTCTGTGATTAAACATTATTATTTTGTTATTTAATTTTTGAGTTTATATTTGGATGAGATTATAACATTGTAATTGATATACTATTTTTAATTTGATTGATATTTTAAAGTTTATATTAGACTAAAATTATATTTATTTATATTTTATTTATTATTTTAGTATAAAATGATTATTTCGGTTGATCTATGGTTAAATCGATTGAACCAATAAAACCGTAAACCGATAGCTAGATTGGTTCAATGACTGGTTTGATTTTCAGAATCTTGGTTTAGAATGATTTAGCTAAAAACAATTAGTTAGTTTTGTGTGTGTTTGTGAGCTCTGGTCGCTTATATGCTATGTATGTAATGTAATTGACTAATTGCATAGTTATTAATTTATTGTGAGACTTTAATTTGTCAATTTGTTGAATGGGAGACTTGAATTTGTTGAATATAAAGCTTGCTAATTATTGATTTAGTTATGTTGCTAATTACTGATTTTGTGTGTGGTTGCTAATTTTGAATTTCTTGACTGGGAAGTTTGTTAATGTAACACCCTACTAGATAGAGTTTTACACTTAAGTCGTAAAGCAGAGGTATCGAGATATTACGCGCTCTAAAATAGAAAAGACATATATAAATATAGTAGAGAGAATTTATACCTAGGAGCCTTGAGGAAGAAGCTAAATAAAGGCAAAACAAAAAATCGCATCACACTCGTCCGGTTAAACATAAAACGAATAAATAAGATCGAAAAAAATATATATATATATATTCAAACTACAACATAAATGTATGGAATAAGAACCAAGGGTTCTCAGTATGGTTAAGGTGCCCACATAGATAATATATAAGATCCTAAAAAAGTTAGAGACATTCATAGAACTCCGACACTCAGATTAAACTTAGAAATTATATTAAACCAGAAAGTTTGGTAATCTATCTAAAGGATCCTAGCTCTAGTCTAACTCTTTTCTTTCTGTTTCCTCCAAACCTCCTATCCACCAAGTGGAACAACCCTCATCACACCTCCACCAGAAGAGGGTCTCTCAGATACATACACATACAAATCAAACAAAAAAAGCACAGATAGGGTACAGATATGGCAAGTAAATCAAGTAGCAGATAAGCAGAGTTAAATAGATAGGCAAACTAAAATAATGCACACTCAAGCAAAACATACAAATGCATATAATGTATGCTTGTCCTATGACTGATGAATCTTATATGTCGGGTATATAGTCAAACTTGACTATGGGAGAACCCGGGGAGTTAAAGTGCCCGGTCACATCTTGCAACAGAGAGTTAACAGAGTATTGAGTCTCAACCTAGAGCAAGTGGTGGCAAGCCACTGCATTCACCCAAGAAAACTTATGTCTCAGATAATTCAAATATATAAGTCACATGAATATTTCAATCATAATTCATCAATGTCAACACCATTCTCAATCATATCGCATTCATCACTTTCAGCATCTCATCAAATCAATCATTCACTTCTCACGAATCAATATACTCAACTTCAATCTC
The DNA here is from genome assembly GCF_000817695.3 of Arachis duranensis. NCBI lineage: Eukaryota > Viridiplantae > Streptophyta > Magnoliopsida > Fabales > Fabaceae > Arachis > Arachis duranensis. The sequence goes on from NC_029781.3 coordinate 87,404,443, forward strand.
AATATGCACAGTTAAGTCATAGATTCAAAAAATAGAGATAAGGCCACCACATCAAATTAAATAGAATAACTCATAATATAACTCAAGATCTTATGTAACCTACTACTTCTTTTCAATAGATTTTTCTTTTTAAGCTTGATGGGGAATACATAAGACATCTTTAAATAAAAGGAAAAAGAAACTACTACTAGACTAGAAAGTAAAGAAATTCTAATAGTGATCACGTAACTCAGAATGGGAAAACAGAAAATAAAATAAGGTACTGAAAACAGAGATAAGATAAGGGAGATGAGGGTGAAACTCAACCATCTCAATTTTGGGGGCTGCTGCTCTCTTCGAATGGTTCTTTCTGGCGCCTCAACTCTTCCAATTCGCGCCCTTGCTTCTTTTGCTCCTCATTCAGCTTCAGAAGGATGATAGATTGGCCTCTATGTTCTTCCTTCAATTGATCCATGGTGGATATCAACTATCCCATGGATACTGCCAGTTGAGTCCAATACTCGTATGGAGGGATGCTTTGCTCTTGAGGCCATTCAGGCTGCTTCTTGTTTGGAGGGGCAACTGGCTTTCAGATCAGTGCTTTCCCAGGTTCCCGAGTATACTCTATGCTCTTCTTTATGACTGGGTTGTCCACTGCAATAAATATATCTCTGCCAATTTGGACTTTGGCCTCCTCACATAAGTGAGAGATGAGATGAGGAAAAGCAAGCCTAGAGAGGGTTGAAGGCTTGAGGTCTTTGCTGTAATATTGTATATGTCCAAAGAAATCATTTGACGAACTTCCACTTAATTGCCCAGTAGAATACAGTGGATAATCACAGCTCACTTCACAGTGACCTCGGATCAGTTACTAGTAGGGAGAATGGAGCGCTGAATAAACTCCAACCATCCTCTAGCAACCGGCTTAAGATCATTCCTTCTCAGTTGGAATGGCTGACCCATAGTGTCGTTCTTCCATTGTATCCCGGGAAGACATATGTCCTTGAAGACTTGATCTAACCTCAGATCGGCTTGCACTCTCCTATTGAAAGAGTTAGGGTCATCCTTTAATGGAGGCAACATGAAGATTTCCCTCACCTTTTTCATTTTGAACTGCAGGGTCTTCCCTTGGACCGTGGTGCTCTAGGTTTTGAACTCTGGGTGATCCTTTTTATGTTTGTCTGTCATCCATAGATTTGCATAAAATTCTCAGACCTTTAGAGCTCCAACTTCAGTTACAGGGTTGGCCAGAACTTTTCAACCCCTAATTCGAATTTGCCCTTGAATTTCTGAGCATTTATTAGCTTTCAGTTTAATTTTTACTTCCGAAATTACCGTCTTCTTGCTTGCTACATTATAGTAATGTTCTTCATGAAGCTTGGTGAAAACCAGTGAAGCTCGTAAGTGATTGTTGAGGGAACTTTCCTCTTTCTTGAGGTTGATTCCCCAATCTTTGGTGTCATGGATAGTAAAAAAGTGGAGTGTCTCAACACTAAACTTAAGATTTTTTCTTGTCCCTGAGCAAAGAGGGAAGAAGAGTAAGAGATATAAAGCAAGGTGAGAAGAAGAAAGAAGGAGAGGAAGTGAGCGTGAGAGGGTGGGTGAAGTTTGCGGTATATATAGGTTTGGGAAAGTGGTAAATTCGGTCAAGGGAGTAGTAGTCGAGAAATTGGAGAAAATCTTTGACTTATGGATAGGGGGTCAAAAGATATGAATATAATTTGTGGAGATATGGTAAAGATATAGTGGGGATTTCAGAAGATTTTGATGTAGGATAATTATTGGGGAAGATAAAAAAGATATGATAAGAAAAGATATGAGCAGGGTGTAGGAGATTTGGTTGAATAGTCAACTGGTTGGTGAGGTTGCTCCTCTCTCAGCATTGAACGCAAGTTTCGGTGTTGAACGCAAAGAACTCCCTATTTTTTTCTAGCATTCAACACCAAGAATGGGCGTTGAACCCCCTGGGGGGGTCAAAATTTTGCCTTGGCGGCCTCCGATTTGGATGTTAAATGTCCAACCATGTATCCCCCTCCTTGGCGCTGAACATCCAAACTGGCATTCAACGCCACAAGGAAGTCTTCTCCAGGGTGTTCTGTTTCTCCTGCTATGCTTTTCTATTTCTATTCTGAGTGCTATACATGATCACAAATGTTAGAAAAATGAAGAAAATGATAAAAATAAATAGAAAATACCATCATATGAAATCAAACTTGAATAAACTAAGAGAAAAAAAGAAAGTGAACGTAAACTATAGGATACATATGGTTAGGTTGCCTCTCAACAAGTGCTTCTTTACTGTCATTAGCTTGATATCCACTGTTGTCATGTCTGTAGGAGGGTGGAGTCCCCTTGCTCAATCTGATCTCCTAGGTAGTGTTTTACTCTTTGGTCATTGACTATGAATCTCTTATCTGAATATCTATTTTGAAGTTCCACATGACCATAGGGTGACACCCCAGTGACCACAAAGGGTCCTGTCCATCGTGACCTAAGCTTCTCTGGGAAAAGCTTGAGCCTAGAATTGAAAAGTAAAACCTTCTAGTCAGACTCAAAGACTCTGGGAGCTATCTTCCTATCATGCCATTTCCTTGCCCTTTCCTTGTAAACTTTGGCATTCTCATAGGCAATGTACCGAAACTCATCCAGTTCATTTAGTTGGAGCAATCTTTTATCTCCTGCAGCCTTGGCATCGAAGTTTAAGAATCTCGTTGTCCAGTATGCTCTATGCTCTAACTCCACTGGAAGATGACATGCTTTACCATAGACTAGTTGATAAGGAGACATTCCAATAGGGGTCTTGAAAGCTGTCCTGTATGTCCAGAGAACCTCATCAAGCTTTCTTGCCTAGTCCTTCTTGGAGGTGCTCATTGTCTTCTCCAAGATCCTTTTGAGTTCCCTATTTGAGACCTTAGGTTGTCCATTTGTTTGTGGATGGTAGGGGGTTGCCACTTTATGACAGACTCCATACCTCTACAGAATCGAGTCCAGCTGTTTATTGCAGAAGTGGCTGCCTCCATCGCTGATTAGTGTCCTTGGCACGCCAAACTTGATGAAGATATATTTCTATAGGATTTTCAGCACGACTCAGGCGTCATTGGTGGGTGATGCTATTGCCTTAACCCACTTGGACACGTAGTCCATGGCCACCAGAATGTAGATGTTTGAGTATGAGGGTGGAAAAGGTCCCATGAAGTCTATCCCCCACACATCAAATAACTTAATCTCCAGGATCCCTTGCTGTGGAATTTTATGATTGTGAGGAAGGTTTCTGGCTCTTTGACACTTATCACAGTTTCATACAAATTCCCAAGAGTCCTTGAAGATGGTTGGCCATTAGAACCCGCTATGAAGGACCTTGGTGACCGTTCTCTCTCCTCCAAAATGTCCTCCATACTCAGAGCCGTGACAATGGCAGAGAATTTGTTGGACTTCCTCCTCTGAGACACAATGCCTGATCATCCCATCTGAGCATCTCTTGAAGAGATAGAGTTTATCCCACAAGTAGTACTTGGCATCATGCAAAAGTTTTCTGACTTGTTGTTTTATGTACTCCTTGGGGATGAACCTCATGGCCTTATAGTTCGCAATGTTTGCAAATCATGGCGCCTTGTGGATCACAAATAGGTGCTCATCCAAGAACGTCTCATTCACAGTAGTCGTAGAGGGTGGCATTCCTTCCTCAGGCTCAATCCTGGACAGGTGATCAGCCACCTGATTTTTGAATCCCTTTCTGTACCTGATTTCAATGTCAAATTCTTGAAGGAGCATGATGACTGCGCATCATGTTGTGGTTTTTTATGCTTTTTCATGTCAAAATTTAATTAATCATGCTTAATTATTGAGTATTTTTGTGCTTAAGTCATATATTGCTTTGATCTCTTTGAATTGATTAATTTTGTAGGAAATGGTAGAAAAAAAAGCAAAAATCACAAAACAAGATCAAAAGGAGGAAAAAGGAACTTTGGACACACTTTGAACATTAGGCTACGTTTAAAAGCATAGCCCATGGTCCATAAAGGGAAGCTCCTGAAGCACCAAAGTGCCTACACTCTCCATTCATGCTCACTAGCAAGCATGGGGCTCTCCTGGAAGTGCCAATGCTCGCCCCAATGCTCGCTCCAATGCTCGCCCCAATGCTTGCTCCAATGCTCTCTAGCAAGCGCCAATGCCCAAATTATCATGACCCTACCTTCTTCAATGAAGTATAACTTGAGTTGTAGAGCTCCAATTGATGCTCTTCTAGTTGCATTGGAAAGTAGACATCTAAAGCTTTCCAACGATATATAATAATATGGGGGTGGACATTCAATTAGAGTTTCAAAAATTGGTGTTGAAATGGACCCTGGAAGCAGGCCTGGCGCTCTTGTCTGGCGCTCTTGAGAGAGCGCAGCGCTCTCCTAGAGCATGCAACGCTCTTGACCACGCTCACTGCCCAGCGCCAGCATCCTGCCAGCATGACCTTGTCATATTCAAAGGAGCATAATGTGAGCTACAACGATTCAAATGATGTGATTTTAGTTGCGTTGGAAAGTAGACATCTAGAGCTTTCCAACCATATATAATAGTATGAAGTGGACAGACCATTAAAGCTCCAAATTTTGGCGTTGAAATAGAACTTGGAGTAGGCCCGGTGCTCACTTCCACACTCTCGAGCACGCTCGCCCAATAGCGCCAGCATCCTAACAGCATGACCTTGTCATCTCCAAAGGATCATAACTTGAGCTACAGAGGTCCAAATGATGTGCTTCTAGTTGCGTTGAGAAGCTGACATCCAGAGTCTTTCAATGATGTTTAATAGTCTATAGTGGGCATGAAATTAGAGTACAAATAATTGGCATCTTTAAAGCCCCAAAACACCCAGCATGAAGCAACAAAGCAAGCACTCACCAGCCCTCATTCCATTCTCTCTAAAGGCGCTTGCTCTCAAGCTTGCTCAAGAGTGCCACAACACTCACCAACCCTCAAGCAACCCATGCTCTCCTCCAACCTTGCTCAAGAGCGCCACAATCTTGACACCACACTTGAAACCTTGTCACTAATCTTGACACCAACCTTGACACCAACCTTGTCACACTCTCTTCCAAGCTCTCCAACAAGCTTGCTGGAGAGCGCCACTTCCATCAAGTCTCACCACCTTGTCACGCTCTCTTCCAAGCTTTCCAGCAAGCTTGCTGGAGAGCGCTACTTCCTTTCAAGCCTCACCACCTTGTCACCCTCTCCAGCAAGCTTGCTGGAGAGCGCCACTTCAAACTACCTTACCACCACCATGACACCATCTTTGCCACAACAAGCACCAACCTCAGGGCCACACCCTCTAAGTGGCACTCTCCAGTAAGCTTGCTAGAGAGTGCCAGTTCCCAACCCCCAACGCTCACCATGAGGCTCACAAGCGAGCGTCTTCGATGCCTACTTCAAAGAAGAAATGAAGACTTGTATTTGGCGCTCACTTTTCAAGCTCAATAATAAGTAGGGGTGGCAAACGGGCCTAAACCCACCAGGCCAGCATGCGTAATCCGCCAAAAAAGGCGGGGCGGGCTAGAAAATTAAGACCACCAAATAGCAAAAGCCCGTTTGACCCGCACCGCTTAAATCGCGGGCTTTGGCAGGGCGGGACGGACTTTTTCGATGGGCTTAGTTTTTCTTTAGTGAGGGGGTATTTTTACAATTTTTTTGCCAAAACCTAACTTTTTCCAACCTAACTTACAAGAGTATGAAGATAAAAATTGAGTGTTTTGGATTATGTTTATGTTACTTTGAAGACAATATTTATAATTATGTTTTGGATTATGTTTATTTTACTTTGGAGAGAATATTTATACTTATGTTTTGGATGAAACTTGGTTTATAATTATGTTTATTAGATATTTTATAATTACAATGACTTTAATATTTGTGAATATAAAAAATATAATTTTTATGCTTTTAGATATTATAAATTTATTAATATGGCTGTGAAATTATATATATTATTTAGTAACTAATAGTAAAAAAAAGGAGCTTTGGCCCGCTTAGCCCGCCAGCCCGCCAGCCCGCAGTTAAGTGCGGCGGGGTGAGATTCTAGGACCGCCTCACTAGGCGGGGCGGGGCAAGGCGGGGCGGGCTTTCCCGCTTGCCACCCCTATTAATAAGTGCTAGGCTCAAGCACCAGAATGCAAATCCAAAGGCCCTAGAGCATCATTTTGGTCCATTTAATTCATTCAAGGTCCATGATTAACAAATTTGTGTGGTTTAGAATTTCACAAATGAAATCTCGTTGCAAGTATAGTTTCTAAACCAACAAATAATCCTTTCATGAAAAAAATTGTTTGTCACAAGTACAAACCCCAATAAAAATAACCAAAGTATTCAAATCTCGGGTCGTATCTCAAAGGAATTGCAGGAAAGTATTATTGTTATTGGTTATGAGATGTATATTTTGGGGTTTTGATAAGAGACAAGAAATATAAATGGCAAAAGAAATAAACTAGCAACTAAGAAAGCTATTGGCAAGGTATGAGAACTAGAAGTCCTATCCTCATTATCATCATCAATTGTGAACAAGAATTGTCCGTCTCGAAAGGGGGCGTGGAAACACATAAGAACTCTTGAATGGAAATCGAAAAATAGATGTAACTCCAGTTACTCCGGAAATGGTAAGATCTTTGGCGCAAGAACGCAAGAAGAGGGGTTGATCCGTATCATCTTGACTTGGTTCTTATCTTTTTCTTTTTTTAAGAAAAGAATACCGAGTCAGGTTCTTCTCCTACTCGTATCAAATAGAACATGCTGAGCCAAATCTTCTTCATGGAAAACCTGCTTTATTTAGATCGGGAAAATCGTACGGGTTTTTTGAAATTATGTGCTATTGCTCAAATCCGTAGTCAATCCTATTTCCGATAGGAGCAGTTGACAGTCGAATCCTATTTTTCCCATTATTTTCGTATCCGTAATAGTGTGAAAAGAAGGCCCGACTCCAAGTTGTTCAAGAATAGTGGCATTGAGTTTCTCGACCCTTTGCCTTAGGATTAGTTAGTTCTATTTCTCGATAGGGCAAGGGAAGGGGTATAACTCAGCGGTAGAGTGTCACCTGGACGTGGTGGAAGTCATCAGTTCGAGCCTGATTATCCCTAAACCCAACCCAATGTGAGTTTTTCTATTTTGATGCCGTAATCGAATGAGAATTTAGAATAGATAAAAAAGAGGCTCGCTCCCCTGGTACTGTATGGGCCCCAGGGACACCGATTCGGAATAGTGTTAGCCACAATCTACCACCTTCTCAAGGAAAGCAGTCAAACCGCTTACCAAAACCGGAACGTTCAACGAAGAAATGAAAATCAGCACTTGAGGCCACCGCGGCAATTCAATGAGCGAGACTTGCACTCAACTCAATAGTAGAACAATGAAAGCAGTAGTGGCACTCCCCATACTTAGAGGGTCCGGGCCTGTGAGCTCCATGCAAATTCTCCTTTCCAAATTGCAAAACACAATCCCTAGCATAAGTCGCAATCAACTTGATGCACTTTGTTGGACTAAGGAGTATAGGACGTAATTAGAGGCGGTGGGCGCCTATATACCACTTCAAACAGTCTTTGTTTGGTTGCCGAATGATAAGTGGTATTGTACCACTATTCTGCCCAGGGTAACCAACGTACCCATTCCCTTGGTCTATCGGCATCCCAGGTAGTTCTCTAAGCACCGGTTAACCATCTCCCTCAAAGTGTGCATGAGATTCCACTTATTCTATGTCATTTTCAGCCTTAGGTAGTTGTTCCTCCAGCAGTTCTGTTCTTGGTCTGATAGTCTTGTTAACGCTTTCTAATATACTTTTTCTCTTGTACATATCTTCCTTCCCTTTCCTTCCTCGTCCAGTGACGGATTTGCTCCTAACTAAATTCCAGCGACCTTTTGAATGAATGAAGTTAGAAGCTAAGGGCTTTGTTCGAGTGCTTTGCCAATCATTCTTCTATGTATGAAAGTTAGAATCCTCTCGTGCGCACATCTTTTTTTCGATAATCTATCCCCTTTCTTACCGGAAGTTACATAAAAGAATATCTCCATAAAAGGAAGATTGGACATTGGGATCTTTACCTAAAGGTGCGGAGCGAAGTCTGCATTTCTTGCAAGTTCTTCTCCCAGTCTCGGACTCAGCCTTTTAGCCGATTCGCACATTTACTCTCTGTCTCAATCAAGCCGGTCAGATCAATAGAGAAGTCAGGCACGAAGAGGGTCCAATCAGCCTCAACCTTTTTTCTATTCTTAAAGGCTTTAGACGGCTGGTCTACTTCCTGCTTGAAGTCAAGTGAAGATGTGGCATCAGAGTCCTCCTTAACCCCGGCAGCTTCTCCAACTTTTTCAATAAAGGGAAGAAACGCTTCAAACAATTCGTTATTCCACTTAGTCAACCTCTAACTATGAAGGAAAGTCAAGTAGAAATAATCAACTTGAGTCCACAAGTCCTAGTCTAATCACAATGAAAGACTAGAGTTAGTGTCATTCAAGTCAATTAGCAACTTTCAATTATTAATCAACAAAAAAGTTTGATAACTCAAGAGTCTCTAATTACTCAACCAAAGCCAAGAGGGGGGAAATCTACTCTAACATCCTTCCAAGCATTTTATTAAACACTTGGAAGGCATAAAAGGAAAGTAAAATCAAATTGCAAGAAAAGTAGATCTACACTACCAATTGCAAGGAATTAACAACAATTAAGCAAATCAACAATAAAGGAACTCAACATGAATTGCATTAAAAGGGAAAATAGAAGAAACAATAGTGCATCAATAACAAAGTAAACAATTACAAGAATAAAATGCTAAACTAGAGAGAAGAGAGGTAGAGGAACAAGTAAATCAAAGCATGAATTAAACCTAGATCTAAGAATTCCTAATCTACATCAAACCTAATTCTAGAGAGAAGAGAGAGCTTCTCTCTTTAGAAACTAACTAAAGCATTCCCTCCAAAATTCAATTATGACTCCCCCCTTGACTCCTCTTGATTTTTGCATGAAATAGGCTCAGAAGTGAGTTGGATTTGGGCCTGGGAAGCCCATAAATCGCCCCAGCGAATTCACTTTAATGAGGTCACATGCGAGCATCAACGCATACGCGTGGGTCACGCGTACGTGTCACCATGCGACTCCATATCCACGCGTGCGTGTCTGCTACGCATATGTGTCGGTGAATGCATCATAAATCCTCGATTTTCCATGATTTCTCCACTTTGCATGCTTTTCTCTTCATTCCTTTGATCCATTCCTAGCCTTTTCAACATGAATTCACTTAACAAACACATCAAGGCATCTAGTGGAATCAAAGGTGAATTAAAATTAACCAATTAAGGGCCTAAAAAGTATGTTTTCACACTTAAGCACAAATTAGAAAGACATCATGAAACCATGCCATTTCATTGAATAAATGTGGGAAAAGTGGATAAAATCCACCTAAATTAAGCACAAAGTGTTCCATGAAATAGTGGTGCATCAGTCCATGCAACCTCAAGCAAGCAAAGCCCACTAATATCACTCAATCAAGGCCACAAGAAGCATCTAGAATAGTTAATTTTCATTTCAGTATAATTTGCTTTCAATTTCATTTAAGTTTGTGATTTAGGAGAGTCTATATAAAGGCCTTAGTTTCACACATCACAGACAATTCCGGGAGGGTTCTTAGGACCCTCTCTTCTCACTCACACTTCCACTTTCTTACTTGTAGTTATTTTAGCTATGAATTACTAACTCTTTCCATTGAGAAAGAGAGCTCTATTATTTTTAATGGATTAAATTATTTTTATTCTTCTTCTTCTCTTCATCTCTCTTTGATTTACTAGAAAGATTTTGTTCTTCATTCAAGCATTCAATTATCTTGGGAAAGAGGTTTAATGTACTTGGGTTTTATGATTACTTTGGAAAAGGAATCATAGAATCATGCTTGAAATCTTTCTCACATTGGATTGGGTTTGGGGTTAGTCGGATATAGTGACATGTAATTCTCCCAATACTGGATCTATGAAGGTGTGTGGTATAATAAGCGACGAAGCTTCGTCTCTTCTCATGAGCAATTAGATCAAGGAATTGGTAATTGTTCAAGAGTAGAGAGATTGAATTTCCAAGGGATTGGAATTCAATCACTCATGATTTCCAAGAGATCAATGAGTTGCATGATTGAAGATGAGATGAAAGCAATTGATCTGGAGAATTCAATATCTCTTTATCCCAATGTTCATTTTATCTTTCTTTCTTATATTTACTTTATAGTCATTTACTTTCTTGCATTTTACTTTCTTGTACTTTACTTTCCTTGCCATTTACTTTCTTGCACTTTATTGCTTTCTTTACTTTCATGTCATTTACATTTCTTGTTGCTCATCAGTCAATTATGCTTGTCTAACTAGAATAATCAATCAACTATTGCTTGCTTAATCCATTAATCTCTGTGGAATTCAACCTCACTCTTTATGAGTTTTTACTTGACGACAATTTGGTATACTTGCCGAAGGAAGACTGTAGTGATACAAAATTCCACAATCAGAGCAGCACCCATCTGATTAATCTTGGTTTAGAATCCTGCTTGGTTAGAAGGTACTTAAGAGCAACATGGTCAGTATACACAATAACCTTGGAACTAATTAAATAGGACCTAAACTTATCAATTGCATAGATAACTGCCAATAATTCCTTCTCTGTTATGGTGTAGTTCTTTTGAGCATCATCTAGAACATGACTGGCATAATAAATGACATGCATAAGCTTGTCTTGTCTCTGCCCCAAAACCGCTCCTATGGCATAATCACTGACGTCACACATTAATTCAAATGATAAACTCCAATTGGGTATGGTAATGATGGGGACAGAGACAAGATTTGCTTTCAAAGTTTCAAAGGCATTCAGGCATTCTTTATAAAAAAACAAAAGGTGTGTCATCAGCTAAAAGATTGCACAGGGGTTTTGCAATTTTTAAAAAGTCTTTTAAAAACCTCTTGTAGAATCTTGCATGCCCTAAGAAACTTCTGATGGCCTTAATATTAGTAGGTGGTGGTAATTTCTCAATTACTTCCACCTTAGCTTGAACAAACTCTATTCCCTTATTTGAAATTCGATGACCAAGAACAATCCCCTCAGTTATCATAAAATGACATTTCTCCCAATTTAAAACCAGATTTGTGTCTTCGCATCGTTTTAGAACTAAGGCTAGATGGTTAAGGCAACAGTCAAATGAATCACCAAAAATCGAGAAGTCATCCATGAACACCTCAATGAATTTTTCAACCATATCTAAAAAAATGGAAAGCATACACCTTTGAAAAGTTGTAAGGGCATTACAGAGGCCAAATGACATCCTTTTGTAGGCGAATATTCCATAAGGGCATGTAAATGCCGTCTTTTCTTGGTCCTGAGTGTCTACTACATTTTGATTGTAGCTTGAGTATCCTCTAGAAAGCAATAGAATGCATGGCCGGCTAGTCTCTCAAGCATCTGATCTATGAAGGGCAAAGGGAAGTGATCCTTTCTTGTGGCTTTATCGAGTCTCCTGTAGTCAATGCACATGCGCCATCCTGTGATAGTTTTTGTTAGGATCAGTTCATTTTTTCATTGTGGATCACTTTCATTCCGCCTTTCTTGGGTACCACTTGCACTGGGCTTACCCATGGGCTATCTGAGATAGGATATATGATTCCAGCTTCCCAAAGCTTTGTGACTTCCTTTTGGACCACCTCTTTCATAGCAGGGTTTAGACGTCTCTGTAGTTGCACAACTGGCTTAGCATCATCTTCAAGTAGAATCTTGTGCATGCATGTGGTCAGATTGATCCCTTTTAAGTCCCTTATGGACCACCCGAGAGTGGTTTTATGGCTCTTGAGTACTTGAACAGCGCATCTTCTTCATGCTGACTCATGGAGGCACTAATGATTACTGGATAAGTGGTTACGTCTCTTAGGAATACGTACTTCAAGGATGAGGGTAAAGGCTTCAGCTCGAGTTTAGGGGGCCTCTCCTCTGTATTAGGCGTGCTTAGTGTCTTCTTCTGAGGTGCTGGCTCATCCAATTTAGGCAGAGTGTCATCAAGAATAGTGTCTGGTTCCTCTTCAAGTTTTTTAGCTTCAAGCACTTCTTCGACCAAGGGCTCTATGGTGTCTATCCTCATGCATTCCTCAGGGGCATCTAGGTGTTGCATAGCCTTAACTGCGTTCAATACAACCTCGTCATCTTGACTCTTAGTGTCACTTCCCCCTTCTGGACGTCTATGATAGTTCATCCTGTAGCCAGGAAAGGTCTTCCGAGAATGATGGATGCATTCTTGTCCTCCTCCTAATCCAATATCACGAAGTCCATAGAAAAGGTAAAGGGTCCCACTCTCACAAGCATGTCTTCAACCACTCCTAATAGAAACTTGACTGAGCGGTCAGCAAGTTTGAGGCAAATACGAATGGGTTTGATTTCTTGAATCTGGCATTTCTTTATTAATGATAATGGGATTAGGTTGATACTTGCTTCGAGATCACATAAGGCCATCTTTATTCAGGTGTTTCCAATGGTGTAGGGGATCACAAAGCTTCTAGGGTCTTGTGATTTCTCTGGGAGATTCCTTTGAATGACTACACTGCATTCCTTGGTGAGTATAACTGTTTCTGCCTCCCTCCAGTCCCTTTTGTTACTCAATATGTCCTTCATGAATTTAGTAGAGGAGGGCATTTGTTCAGGAGCCTCTGCAAAGGAGATTTTGATCTCATGTTTCTTGAAAACTTCCAAGAATTTGGCAAATTGCTTATCTTTTTCTGCCTTTTGGAGTTTCTTAGGATATGGCAGCTCGACATTGTATTCTGGGGCTTTTGGCTAGGGGTGGCAACGCGGGCCGGCCTGCCCCAGCCCGGCCCGCCCCATAAACGGGGCGGACCAGCCCGT
>NC_029781.3:87417683-87436360 GCF_000817695.3 Arachis duranensis
CGACCTGTTTTGCCACCCCTACTTTTGGCAGTGCAGAATGAGTATCCAAGGTGACTGGAAAGCGATTATCAGGGTGCCTAGGGGGAACGTCCTTTGGGTTGGCTTCTGTTGCTCCTTCTCCTTCCGGGCGTTGAACGCCCATTCGTCCCCATCCTGGGCATTCAACGCCCTTGGTGGTGCTCTGGGTTGCTATAAATTTTTACTCTCTAGTATTTTTTCTCCATCCTGTGCTTTATTGTTCTGAGGGTGGGTTTCCAGGGCCCTACCACTCCTTAATTGAATAGCTTGGCACTCTTCTCTTATCTGTCCAGATATCTGCTGTTTGGTTTGGATCAATTACGCTTCCATATTCTTGAGGGAGGCTCGGTCTCCTATAATACTTCTGCAAGCATGGAAGCTAGGTTGGGTGCAGTGTTAGGTTTTGGGGGTAGAGAAGGAGTGTTGTTAGCAGAACTCTGCAAGCATTGTACTTGTTGTGTGAGGAGGTTTAGTTGTTGGACTAAAGATTTAGTCTGGACAAGGATGGCGTCTTCAGTAGATTTTTCCTTAGATTCCCCTTTTAATAAGGTGTTATTAGATGAGTATATGTATTGATTGTTGGTGACTGTCTCAATGAGCTCATCAGCTTCTCCAAGTGTCTTCTTCATGTGTATGAAACCACCTGCAGAATTATCTAGGAACATCTTAACCTGGTGATGAGCGGATATGTTATACACTTTTCAATGCTATTTTCCTTGTGTTTTTAGTATATTTTGTTAAGTTTTATTATGTTTTAGTAGGTTTTGGTGCGAAATTCACTTTTTTGATACTACTTTGAGACTTTATGTTTTTTCTATGATTTTAGGTGATTTTTAGGTGAATTTGGCAAGTTTTGGCAACGCCTGATTTAGAGATGAAGAAAGGACAATAGATGCTATCAAATCCTGACCTCCTTGCATTCAAACAAGCATTTCTGGAGCTACAGAAGTCCAATTAACACGTTCTCAATACATTAGAAAGCTAACTTCCAGAGCTTTCCAGCAATATTTAATAGTTTATACCTTTCTTTGGAAATGATGGCCCAAAACGGATGTTGAACGTCCAAACTACCCTCTTTCTGGCATTCAACGTCCCAAGAAGACCAAGGCCAGCGTTGAACGCCCAAACCTAGCGTTCAATGCCACAAGGGGAGCAAGGAAGCAGTATATTCACCCCCTAGTGGGCGTTCAACGCCCACTCCTTCAAGTTGGACGCCAAGCTCATCCTAAACACCTACCAAGTGGGCCCAGAAGTGGATTTTCGCACCTTTCTGCTTGGTTTATTTCATTTTTGTAATTTATAATTATTATATTAGTATATATAGAACTTATCATACATTATTTTCTATACAGTATGAGCGGCTAAACCTCCTAGGTTAAGGTTAGGAGGTCTGCTAATTCATATGGATTAATATAGTTACTTTTCTACTCTAATATATGTTTGATTCTATTCTATGATGTATTGTCGTTCTTCATATTTATGAATCTGGGGTAGAACAAAAGTATGACCACATTCTACATGAGTTCTTTACAAGTCCTGACCCGGATAGTATTGAGCTACAGCATGAGAGTACATCACGGATTTCAACAAGTTATTTGGGCTAATTGGGATACGTGACATGAAATCCCGTTAGTCATGGTAATTGAGGTCCCTGTGACCATAAGGGCTAGAATCATAAGAGCGTCATTCTATGATCCAGAAGATCCGACCTTGTCTATGGCGTTTTGAGTAGGATCATCAGAAATTGAATTGCGTGAGCTTAACCCTCTGCCAGATTGACTGACCTGTTTGGGCGTTTGGTTTGGATTACAGGAGATTAATGACCACAACCCATGGCTTAATCACTTACAGCCTTGTCATTGAATGAATCACTCATTGTTAAAGTAGTGAGTAAGAAGTGTTAATCCAGAAGAACAAGCATCTCCGAGGCCTTAACTGACTCCTTACTATTGTTTCTACGTTTTAGTTATTTCTTGTTTATGCGTCTACAACAAACAACAACTATCTTTCTATTCACCTGACTAAGATCTGCAGGATAACCACAGCTTGCTCAATTCGGCAATCCTTGTGGGATTCGACCCTCACTCACCTGAGGTATTACTTGGACGACCCAATGCACTTGTCGGTTCAGTTGTGCAAGTCATAAATTCATGCACCACCTGGTCATAGAGTCTGTAATATAAGATATCTAGCTTGACCCAATCTGAAAACATTTCAATGGGACATCTTCTAAGTATCATCTTGTATCTCTCCCAAGCGTCATAGAGAGGCTCGCCCTCTCCTTGCTTAAAGGTCTAAATATCCAGTCTCAACTTAGTCAGCTTCTTTTGGGGAAAATACTTATTCAGAAACTTGGTTACTACTTTACTCCATGTGTTCAAGCTTTCTCTGGGTTGAACATCTAACCATCTCTTTGCTTTATCTTTCACAGCAAACGGAAAGAGCAGCCTATAGATGTCAGGGTCTACTCCATTGGTCTTTACTATGTCACAGATCTGCAGGAAGTCAGCAATGAATTCATTGGATTCCTCCTGCGGGAGTCCATGAAATTGGCAGTTCTGCTGCACTAGAGTAATCAATTGTAAGTTGAGCTCAAAATTGTCTACTCTAATAGGAGACACACTGATGCTCCTTCCATAGAAGCAGGAGTGGGTGCTGTATAAGACCCCAAAGTTCTTCTGGGTTGTGCACTCCCATTCGGGTCCATAGTGGGTTTTTTCTGCTCCTGCATACACGAATAAGAGACAAAGAAAAGTGGGAGTCTCTATGTAACAGTCTAGAGAGATCCCAGTGAAATATCCCAAAAAGACAGGAAATAAAGTAAATTAAAACCAACTATAGAAACCCTAAAAAATGTATTTAAAACTAAGAACTGAGTTTGAAGTTTTTGAAAGGATTAAAAAAGGAAGAGTGCCAAAAGACACCAAACTTAAAATAAAAAATAAAAGGAAACTAAATAGAGTAAAATTCAAAAGTTAAGGAGAATAACTAAAATTTAAAAATCGAAGGTTAAAGGAAAAAGTTAATAAACAAGACATAAAAATACCTAATCTAAGTAACAAGACAATCGGTAGTTTTCAATCACAAACAATCCCCGGCAATGGCACCAAAAACTTGGTATGCAAAATTAGAACTCCCACAACTTCACCGACAAGTGCACTGGGTCGTCCAAGTAATACCTCAGGTGAGTGAGGGTCAATCCCACGAGGATTGTCGGACTGAGCAAGCAATAGCTATCATGTTTGACTTAGTCAGGCAAACAGTAAAGAGAGTTGTTGTTGAAAGCGCATAAAACAATTAAATAGGAAAGGCAATAAAACATTGGTGTAAAATCACAATAAGGAAATAGTTAAGGTCTCCGAGATGTTTATCTTTCCAGATTAAAACTTCTTACTAACTATTTTAACAACGAATGATTTGTTCTATGAAAAACTATAAGTGATTAAATCCTAATTCCTTAGCAATTTAATCTCCTCTGATCCTCATCAAATGGCAGGTCAGTGGTCATTTAATTCGAATTAGAGGGTGAAGTTCAGAAAACTAGTTTATACCAAAAAGGCCCTAATCACTCTAGATTCTGGCTAAATAGATGTTCCCATGCCCCTAACGAGTTGTGGATTAGCCGTCTAGAAGGTGTGTTCTCAAGCTGTAGTTCAGGCAACCTTGGTGAGAGTATCACTAAAACTCATGTAGAAAAATGGTCATGCTTCCATTCCACCCAGTTTTCTTAAATTAAGTATGAGACACACTTTAGAATTGAATCAAACATATATTAAAATAGAAAAGTAATAATATTAATCCATAGAAATAAACAGACCTCCTAACCTTAACCAGGAGGTTTAGTTGCTCATGATTTACAAAAAAAAAATAGGGTTCTGAAAAATGCGGAAGGAAGAAGATCTGATAATAAACCTAAATGATCTCCTCCTTTAAATACTAACCTAATATTAAATGCTAAGCCTAAAAAATATTATTTTAAAATAAAAATTACAAATATAAGATAAGATAAGCCTAAAAGGTGCTAAATCCACTTTGGAGGCCCAATAGCATGTAAAACGAGTTGCTTGTTGGCGTTCAGCGCCAGTTTGGGCGTTGAACGCCCAGAGAGGAGAGCGCACTTCTGACTTCATGCCCCCTGCTGGCGTTGAACGCCAGCTTGGGCGTTGAATGTCAGCTTGGGCGTTCAGCGCCCAGGAGGGAGCTGCCAACATTGTCCTTTCTTGCTTCAGGCTTCTCCAAACTGCACCGAATTTCACCTAAAACCATAAAAAAAAAAAGAAAAACTCAAAGTAGCATTCAAAGGTGAACTTTGCACTAAAATATACTAAAACTTGATAAAATCTATCTAAAAATAATATAAGCACAACTAGAAAAAGGATATAAGATGCTCACGCATCATCGAAGTTGGTCAAAAATCAGTTTTAACCCAAAAACACCAAACCTCAAATTTTCCAAAATCCTAAATCCAAAAGTCAATTCAACTACAACTAAATCAATACCAATTTCCCTCCATCATTTCTCAATCAATCCACACTAATTACTCAATTCAATTCACCATCCACCATTCACAATTCTTACCAATATCCTAATCTCCATAAATTCTCATCAACATCAACAACCATCATCATTTTATAATCATTAAAATCATACTCCAACACATATAAACTCATTCAATCTTCATTCACAATTTATATGCCACATACACAATTCAATCAACAATTCTTTCGGTTCATTCTTATCTTAAAGTCTACTAGCCTAAGTTTTCACATAACATTATACATTAACTACGAGAAACCAAAACCATACCTTGGTCGATTCCTCCCTAAATTCGAAACACCTTAAAATCCTCTCCTCTATAAGCCCCAAGCCTCCAACTCCTCACCAATTGAATTCCCAGCTTCCAACGCTCAAATCAAGCATCCAACATCCACCAATTTGATTCCAGTTCATACAATTTAATCTAATACCATACAATTTTTTTATAATTAACATAGGGTTACCAATTTCAATAATTTACAAGGGTTTAATGGTTCTTATCATACCCACTAATATTCTTGATGAAACTCAGAGGTTACCCGCTGCTAGAGTTCACCTAAACCATCAAAATCATTCAATTCCTCAATACTAAAATCCCAAAAATTTGAAACTGAAGAGAAGAAGGATTGGTGAGAAAATGAAACTTTGTACCAATTTGTTTGGATGGTTTTGAAGAGCTCAACGTGGTGGTCGCGTGGCCACAAACGGTACAGTGATTGGAGTTTCGAATTAAGAGATATGGAATTGAATTTTGGAAGTAAGGGTTATGTTTTGTTCTTGTTTCCCTTCATCCAAGTTCAGCGTGGAATGGCTTATCAAAGGGAGAAGAATGGTGAGCTTATGTATTTATATGTTGGGCCTTGGACCCAGTTTGGGCGCGGTCTAACTGGATCGGTCCATTGGCTCAGTTTTGGGCTAAAATATGTAAAATTAGTGTCAAAATTCGTATTTCAAATATTTCTACTCCTCTAGATTATAAAACTTTAATTTTCTAATTTTTTTTGAATAATAATTAATTTATTAGCTAAATATTCATTAATTTCTCGAGGTTTACATCCTACCCACATAACTAGAAATTTTGTCCCCAAAATTCATATTCAGTTATCTGAAAACAGGTACGGGTAGTCTTTTCTCATTTTCGATTCAAGATCTTAGGTGTGTTCTTCAACTCCGGCCTGACTCCATGCAACTTTTACCAATGAGACTTTCTTTCCTCGAAGTTTCTTAACGCTGACATCGTCAATTCGGACCGAAATCACTTGAAACGTTAGATTTTTCTTTAGCTGAATCAATTCAGGTTCTAAGACATGAGTTGTATCTAGAGTGTATTTATGGAGTTGGGATACATGGAAGACGTCATGTAAGTTTGAAAGGTGTGGTGGTAAGGCTACTTGATAGACTACTGGTCTAATCTGGCTCAATACCTCAAAGGGTCCAGTTGACCTAGGGTTTAACTTCTTAGTCTTTATCGCCCGACTGATGCCCTAGTTGGTTTAACTTCTACTGTAGATCCATGTAACTATTCTGACGACTCTGTGTAGTGAGAATTCTAGCTTGTATTCGCTTAATCTGCTCGGTTGTCTCTACTATCAGGTCATGGTCCAAAATACTTTATTCACCCGCTTCGTACCAACAAAGGGGAGATTGGCATTTTATTCCAGATAGCACCTCATATGGAGCCATCCCAATGCTCGCATGATAGCTGTTGTTGTATGCAAATTTCACCAATGGCATATACCGCTTCCAGGTCCTCGGTAGATCCAATACACACGCTCTCAGCATATCCTCTAAGGTTTGAATGATTCTTTCTGATTATCCATCCGTCTACAGGTGATAAGCAGTGTTTAAACATAATCGTGTCCCAAACGCCTTTTGAAAAGCCCCCCAAAATCTTGAAGTGAAGCGAGAATTCCTATCAGAAACTATGGTTGTAGGCATACCATGAAGTCTCACAATCTCTTTAATATACAAGCGAGTATACTCCTCCAAGATACAGTTCATCCAGGCAAGCAAAAAGCGAACAGACTTCGTCAACCAATCCACAATTACCCATACTGCATCAAATCCTATCCTAGTCCTCAGCAATCCTGACACGAAGTCCATGGTGATACCTTTCCACTTCCATTGTGGAATCTCCAAAGGTTGTAAGGTTTCGGATGATCTCTGGTGCTCAATCTTTACCTTCTAGTAGGTCAAACATTTTGAAACATGCAACACCACATCATTCTTCATTCTCGCGCTTGGCCGTATGAAGTTCTTACTCATTAATTCCTCCAGCTAAGCTTTAAGTTCAGCCAACTCCAAAGGCGACATTTGATAGGGCACAATTGAAATTGGTTCGGTTCCAAGCACCAGTTTAATCGCAAACTCGATTTTTTGAGAAGGAAAAATTTTAGGTATGTCTTCAGGGAATACCTCAAGAAATTCACTTACAACCGAAATTCGATTTAAACTCTATTCATCACCCAACACACTTGCAGCTAATAGCATGAAATCCTGACACTTACTCCCACTACAGTTCACCATAACAGAATTAAGATAATATCCATTTGCCACCACCGGTCTTTCTGACCCTTCAGACATAAATTGCACTAATCGTTCAAAATAATCAAGCCGTACGTGATGCTTTGACAGCCAATCCAAACCCAAAATTAGATCGAGTCCAGTCATCGGCAAGCAAATTAAATCATGGACAAAGGTTCGGTATTTGATTCGAAACATGGCTTGTTGACAGTCTAACCTAGTCACGACAGCCTTAGAGGCAGGAATATGTACTTGTAAGTCATAAGCTAACATAGTTATCTTTAATCCTAACTCACTAGCTTTCTCAAACGATATGAATGAATGTGATGCCCCAGTATCAAACAAAGTAATTAAGATTTTGTCTTCGATTTTACAATTACCTCTAATCAGAGTGGCTTATTTCTCAGCACCATCCGCTGTCATAGTGAACATGCATTCCTACTGTTGAGCTCTCCCAGCTTCCTGAGTCTTTAATTTTAGACAATTCTAAGACAGATGTCCGGCTCCACCATAATAATAGCATACACCCAATCCAGCTCTATACGGAGTATTCGGATGATACACATGAGTGTGAAAATTGACAAACTCGCACATACGTATCCACCTCATGCATATGCGAGTGTGTTGAACAGAGAGAATTCTTGCGTACGCATGCATGTTTCCGCGTACGCATGTCTTTTGTTTTTCAGAAAAAGCTGTTAAGTCTGCAGAAATCAATTTTACACACCCAACTTCAAACATGCATAATTTTTTGTTAAAAATCATTTTTAGTCCATTCTTCAAACGTTGTAAATTTCACAAACCCAATTTTTATTCAAGACAATTTTGACAAAATTTGAGGGTCCAAAAGTCAAGTTATGCCCCGCCGAGATTGATCAAAAATCAATTTTTATCCAAAAATACCAAACCTCAAATTTTCCAAAATTCTCAATCCAAAAGTCATTTCAACTATAACCAAATCAATACCAATTTTCCCTCCATCATTTCTCAATCAATCCACACTAATTACTCAATTCAATTTATGATCCACCATTCACAATTCTTACCATTATCACAATCTCCATAAATCCTCATCAACATCAATAATCATCATCATTTTATAATAATCAAAATCATACTCCAACACATAAAAACTCATTCAATCTTCATTCACAATTCATATACCAATATATATAATTCAATCAACAATTCATTCCTATCTTAAAGTCTACTAGCCTAAGTTTTCACGTAAGATTATACATTAACTATGAGAAACCAAAACCATACCTTGGCCGATTCTTCCCTGAACTTGGAACACCTCAAAATCCTCTCCTCCACAAGCTCCAAGCCTCCAACTCCTCACCAATTGAATTTTCAGCTTCCAAAGCTCAAATCAAGCATCCAACATCGACCAATTTGATTCCAATTCATATAATTTAATCTCATACCACACAATTTCGTTATAATCAACATAGGATTACCAATTTCAATAATTTACAAGGATTCAATGGTTCTTACCATACCCACTGGTGTTTTTGACGAAATTCAGAGGTTACCCACTGCTAGAGTTCACCTAAACTATCAAAATCATTCAATTTTCCAATACCAAAACCCCAAAATTTTGAAAATAAAGAGAAGAAGGCTGGGTGAGAAAAGAAGCAGAACAAGATACCTCGAATAAATATAGACTCGTAAAATTCTCATGGGACGGAGACCCGCCCCACAAATAAATTGGGGGCGGGGATTAAGGTACCCGCCCCACAAAGACCCACGAAATTCCTACAAAAAAAATTACTTAAATATCTTTATATAAGTGTATGTTTAATGGTCTTTGTTTTTATTTTTTTAATTTTTATAAAGGAACAAATTAATTATGTGTATAATATTTAAATTTACAATAGCTAATTTTTTAAATTTGTGTCATTTTATTTTAATTTGTATGTTAAAGATTTTGTGTGTATATTGATTACTTTGGATTTTTGTTTAATTGTGTTTTAATTTGATACATTTAGTTAAATTGTATTGAATTTATTATGATTGTGATAATTTAAAAAAAAAAACTAAATATCTATAGATACTTATAGATATCCGCCTCCCTAGCAAAAAAATAAATAAATATAGACCTGTAATGAGAATGAGACAGGAACAAAAGACATTTTTTTTGGTAGATTGAGGGGTTAAAGGCCCAAGACAAAAAAAAAAGCTAAAAGGTTACATTACGAGGCATAGCAGCCCCAAAAACATCATCAACAACTATGGAAGTAAGTAAGGATGAAAGTGAGTTCCAGTATCTAATCTCTAAGTTCTGTTCGAGGTTATGGGTAGCAAGTCAATTCGCACATCTATTCACTTCTCGATAGATATGTGTGAATCTAAATGGAGGAGGATTCCTACCCCCACGAAGTCCCATTACCATTCCTATTTCGAACTCGAATACAGCTGCATGCATGCCAATAAATCTAACAGTTATGTCAATTCACACCTGCAACCTTTTATTCTTTTATTTTTTTGTTCATGGGTTGGGTTGCAACCTTTTATTTTTGAAGGTGCATAGTTTCATATTATTCTGAGATCAAGGGTTATAAGAAATCTCTCCAATATGGAGTGAGTTATCTTTATCATAGGCCTCATTTTTACAATATTCAAACTTAACACATTGGACTCCATTACTTACATTCTTTATCAAATTTGGGCCACAGTTGGATATTGGGTTATTAAATAAAACACCAGTACATTAATACAAAAAAATAAATAAAACACCAGTACAGAAGTTCAAGAGAAGTTGACGGCAAAATAAATAAATGAGAGAATTAAATAATGCATGCTACAATTACTTTGTATTAAAGGAAAACTAAGACTTAGTTTGTTTGTTTGAGGTTAAATAAGAAAGAAATTAGTAGTTGAGAGAGAAATAAAAGAGAAATGGAGTCAATTTTCTTTGGTTGGAAGGGAATTAAAAAAAAGTATAAAAAAATAGTGAAATCTACTCAAAAAGTTTCTCTCCCGTTATAAAGAGAAATGGAAGAAAGTTGATTATATATATTATTTTGAGGGTTATCAGAAATATGTTAGGCTAGACGTGAGATTTAAAATTTTTCTGAGGCAGCATCTGACTTATTTAGTGTCGAGGTGTCACTGTTTGAATTTTTTGTGAGAAGGTAAAGGTGGTACCTGCAAGAGACTCCGATACTTAAGTTAATAAAGATTTTAGGCAGATTTTAGTAGATTAGAACGTATTTATACCTGAGGAGTGGCAGTGTATTTATAATAGAGTTAATAACCACTTTTGTTAGAGTAGTTCCACCTTATTGATGGATATCCATTTCCTTTATTTTGGGAGTTTGTTAGAATCTATCTTTCAAAAAAGATAGAGATAGTTAGAGAGATTCGAGAAGACATTTACTTGTTTGGACAAGTAGAACTGGACTCACTTCGTTCTATTCGATCTCCTTAAAGAGGTCGGATATATGGTGGAAACTATCCTTTTAGATCGGCCCTTTTATTGTTATTGGATCTAGCTTTTATGTTTTGGAACATGTATAAACATATATGTTTTATATTTTATAACATTAACATTTATATTAAAATGGATTATTATGTATTTGTACAACAAAATGTTAAAAATAAGATATTATATTAATTAAAACATAGTTATTAACAATATAGTTTGAAGGACAAATTTAACATTTTTATACTTAATTGTTTATTTGTTTTCACACTTTATTCCAAACAAACGAGAACAATAAATTATTATACTAATTTCTTATTCCTTCATAAATTTTCTTCTTTCAAACACCTTAAAGAGAATTAAATTTTCACTGTACTTCTTTTTTCTCTTCCTCCTTTTCACTTCTTTCTTCTCCACTCGCTTCTTTAAGAGTCTGAAATGCGATGAATAATAACGGGAGCTCCATGTATTGGCTTGAGAGTAAGATAGTTAGATGGAGCATGTGAATAAGAGGGTGAGAGGTGGAACGAAAAATTTTGAAGAATCTTAGAGAGTGCCATCTTTGCTTGCAAGTATGCAAAGTTTTGTCCAACACAGATTCTTGGACCCCATCCAAATGGATAAAAAGCAGCATGATCTTCGTTAGAAGCATTTGAAATCCCATCAGCAAACCTTGCTGGATTAAACTCTTCTGCCTTCTCCCAATATTTGTTATCATGATGAATATGCAACACTTGTAAAACAAGTTCAACACCTGCTGGAATAGTCATGTTCCCTATTTTCGTTTCACACTTAGTGTATCTGTATAAAACTGGTAGAGGTGGATACAGTCTCAAAACTTCCTTCAATATCATTGCCACCTGAAAATAATTCACACATTTTAAATAGATCTTTAAATAGGTCTTAAGTATTTGTACTAAAAATCGGTTATTTGTATAACATAAGAAATAACACAAATATTTCATGAACACAAGAATTAATCAATCATCAAATTAATCACATCATATTGTATATATCTTTGTATTATTTTATCTATTTTTAATAAATTTATAAGATATTATAATAATTATGTCTTTAATCAAATTAAGTATATATTAAAATTAATTAATAAAATAAAATATATATTAAAAATAAATTAAATAATATATAATTATAAATAAATATAAAGTGATTGATTTTAGTTTATATTCTATGAATAGCATTTTTGTAAACCTTTTGCAACAAAATTATTAAAGAGAAAACTTACAATCTTGAGGCGATTTATGTCTTCAAAATCAAGTTGGGCTCTTTTACCAAACAAATGAAGTACCTCATCTCTTGCCTTTTCTTGCCAGAAAGGATCCATAGACAAACACACCATAGTCCACGCAAGTAGATTGGATGTGGTGACGTGGCCAGCAAAGTAGAACAACTTGCACTCTTCGATTATATCCTCATTTGTGAGAGAATTATTGTGTTGTTTAAATTCTAGTAGAAGACTTAACAAATCACTGCCTTCTATTTTACCGTCCTTAATTGCATGCCCTTTCTTCTCAATCATATCCATCAATATAGATTTGATTTCAACATCCAGATCGTACCTTCTCTTGTTCTTCTGTGTTGGTATAAATCTACACACACAAATAATAATAATAATAATATTAACTATTAATTGTTAGTTATCTCATTCATTAATTCCATTCCTTCATACCTGAAACCTGGGATATAAATGGCGTTGGCAGCTTCATTGACTAGGAATCTAATCTCATGTTGTAGGTCAAAGATTTTCTTTCCCTCTTGGTAGTTGCTTCCAAAAGCTGCTCGAGCAATAACATCGCCCGTGAGAACATCGAATTCTGAACTTGCATCAATCTCACAAGATCTTTTGTGTTCCACTAGCTTTTGCCACCGATCTATCATGGCACTACAGCTATGTAGAAACGTAGACGGAACCAATGCCTATAATTATATTTAACACATTAAAATTGCATTATTAATTTCTTATGTTATGTCATCTATTTAAGAGTTTGTCACTTTAAATAGGTTGATATATAGATAAGACAAAATTTGAATTCCAATAATTACTTAAATAAGCTAATGAACTAATTATTTGACCAACATTAGTTATATTATAATATTAATTAGTACCTTCAATTTGTCGTGGAGGAATGCAGGAGTTACGACTTTTCTGCGCTGAGTCCAAATTTCACCTTCAAGCGAAGTTAATCCAATGCCAAGGAGCTTAACAAGGGGGCTACGTGGCGGCTTCCTAATGTGACCCTTCTTATTTAATAAAATCGATCGAACAAGTTCGTTGTCTCCGATTATGAGTCTTGGGAATCTTCCAAACCAACTTAGTGAAACTTCCCCTACATGCAAACTCTCAAACTCAATTCTAGATAACGAAAAAATGACGTCACTTTTAATCCTTTTGGGTCAAATTGTAGTTTCAAATTTGATTACCTTTTTCAATAAATTTTGTAACGAAGAAATGACGTCACCTCTAATCTTTTTAGGTCAAATTGTAATTTCAAATTTGATTACCTTTTTTCAATAGATTTTACATTCTCTCAATTGTGTGTGCTCGCTATAATTCAGAGTCATTCAGATTTAATATAAAAAAAAATAATATCGGTTCAGATGTAAAAAAATATGTATTATGTGAATATGTGCAAAAAGAGCTGTATGGATGAGTTGTAACTGCAATCTGATGTTGCAGATTTTGTAAATGTAAACATGTCACTATTATTCTTAATCTAATAGATTGACATAACGTGCATGTGTGACTTTAAAGGGGTGAATTAGTTAATATCATTATGGACTGAGAAGGTATTTTATGGGCCCGTACAAAAAAAAAATGAGTTAAAAATATTCTTTTAAATTAATTATTTATTTGAATACCAACAAAAAAAAATTAATTATCTGTTGTGCATAGAAAGATGTTTTAGGTCAAAGATAAAATGTGAAGACACCTACTTAAATAAAAATATTAAAAATATTTTTTTATGAAAGATTTTGTATTAAAAGTGTACTTTATTTGTTTGGCTGCATTTTAAAAAAAGATAACATTTTTATAGCATATCAAATCAAATTTTACAATTCATTACTTAATAATAAAAAAATATATATTTACATAAAGACAATTATAAAATCTTTATGATAGTATCTACTAAATAAGAATACCAACTAAGCCATTAATTTTTATTTTTTAGACATAAACTCTTGATTTTGTAATATATTATTTCTTTTATGTCATTTTATGGTAATAATACTTTATATTATTATTTTTAAATTTTCTAAATGTATTTTTATATTATATATGTTATCGTTTTTATCTAGTTTATATTTTTGAAAATAACGTTTATAAATATTATTATGCATGTACTTAATCATTCATATTACGACTATTTATATTTTTTGCTATTATATATATGTACTTTAAATTTGTCAATTATTATTGACAATTTTATTATTTTTATAATTATTTAAAAAATACTTTGCAAAATATTTCCTTTACAAGTTATAACAGTGTAAAGACTATTTTTGAAATTTCTTCTATTCCTAAATTTTAAACTATAAAAATAATATTACCAATAATAGTAAATCGTCTATGATGGTTATTAAGTATATATTATTAATTATTATTATATCATAGTAAAAATTATTTTACAAACATAATATAAGAACAAAATTATTTTACGAATTAAGTCAAGATCAATAAAATATATTATTAGTTTGGAAATATTTTTTTAAAAGAGTCGTCTAAATTGATCAACTAAAATTTTTAGTTTATACTTTTTTTGGTTAAAGTAGACCAAAATTTTACGAAAAATCAGTTAAATTATTTCTCTGAGAGGTATAAATATTAATATTCAAGTATAATATTGTTTGTGATGTTATTATAATATACAGTAATTAAGAACAAAAAAAATAGTTTATTCTTTGCATATTTTTGTAAGAAATTAGAAAAATAAATGTAATAGAACGTAACGAATATTAGTAATTATAAAATTTAGTGATTCTACCAGCATAAATTCAAAATAGAGATAGTGTTTATTGAAAAAAATAAATATTAATTTTAATTTCTAAGAGAATACATGTAGTACAAGTTCAGAGCAGTAATAATATTTTTTTTAAAATATATTGATTGTAAAAACAATTAATGTCAAATAATTTTAATTTTAGGAATTGTGAAAAAAAATATGAAATTATTGAAAGTAGAGAACGACATGAAAAAAAATAGAGTTACCGAGTTAGACGTAATAAAAAAATATATTTTACTTAGGGATTTGGTTAATACGTGTTATATTATTAGTGAAAAATTTTAAATATTTTTATTTAATAAATATAAAATAAATACATTAAAAATTTAAATTTTTTATATTTTTAATAATTTTTTATTTTATAATTTTAATATGTGTTTTAAGGGTACAAAATAAATATAATAAACTTTTTTCTTAATCACATTTTTTGGATTTTAATATTTTATTATGAGTAATGTTAGGAGTGGCAAATGGTTTAGCACCCCGCCAAAAGTCTATCCCGCTACTCTAAAGAAGTGGTCCTAAAACTTCCTCTCACCCTGCCTAATAGCGGGTTGGCGGGCTTGGTCTGCCAAATCTCTCTTTTCTTTACCATTAAATATTAAATAATGTATATAATTTTACAATTATTTCGATAAATTTATAATTTTTAAAGATATAAAAAATTATAATTTATAAATTCACAAACATTAAAATTTTTATAATTATAAATATATAATAAACATAATCATAAAATCAATTTTTTTTTGTAAAAACGTCCCTAGCCAAAAAAAGTATTGGGCCTGCTGGAAAAGTGCGCCCCGCCAAAGTGCACGGTTTAAGTATTGCGGATTAGGCGGACTTTTTAAGTATGGTGGTCTCAAAATTTTCAGCACGGCCTACTTTTTTTAGGCAGGTTACACAGGTCAATCTGATGGGTTTAGTCACGTTTGCCACCCCTAAGTAATGTTATATATTTAAGTCTTTTTATAAACTAAGTTTATTTAAGTTAAATAATAAAATTAAAATGATATTAATCATAATTAATTTTTATTATATTAGACTAATTTAATTAGATTTAGTTAACAAAATATTTGAATGTATAGATTATTCTTTTATTATTGAACATCAATAAATAAGAACCATGAGATAACATATGTTGCAATAATAATGGTGAAAAAAGCAAAAAAAAATAGCTACAATCTAAATTTTTATGTTTCTAATTAACGTTTCAGCCAGTGTATTACGGCAGTCCCTTTCGTCCTTCAAATTAAAGCTTTCACAAGAATAATATTATCAATTACTATCTCACTAAAAAACAAATGATTAACCAAAAAATTATTCATTCATGACATTTCAAAATTCAAACTTCTAAAAAAAAGGGGATATACCTGAAACGCCTCCTAACTTTAATCCTTTTAATATGGAATTCATTATCTCTCTTCAATGAATTTTACATTCTCTCTCATAAATAAATTATACTCCTAGTTTTTTATCCAATATTTTTGTAGTTAAAAGGATATTGTGCGTCATTACCAAATGATTTTAGTGACTAGGTCCAATCAATAAATTTGTAATATCGCATTCATTATCTCTTTTCAAAGAGTTTTACATTCTCTCTCACAAAGAAATTTATTTTATATTTTTATCTAACAATTTTGGTAGTTAAAGAACTTAAGATCTTGCTAATATATATGTTCTTTAAAACACATTTTAAGACCAGTAATATATAAAGTAGTTTATTAAAACTTTTTAAAAAACCTTTTTATATATTTCTAATGTATGAAATATATCAAAACTTAAAAAAATGTTGTTATTATATATTTAAAATATATTTTTTAAAACACAAAATAACTAAATTCTTGATAAACAAGTCCAAAATCATTTCAACCTCTCCTACCTCCTACTACGATTGTCTATTTAAATATGTTTTCTATTTTCTATTTTTTTTTATTGACTACTTTTGTCATGAGTACAAAATTTAGCATTAGAACACCACTATTTTTTAGAGAGTTTTATGGATTAATTGAATGAACTGAATATATAATGTTGCTAATTAGTACATGTTGCAGAGAAAAATATATATTAATCGTGATAAGAAGACCTTTCAATTGAGAATGGACAAATAAATAGTAAAAAATGTTTAGATTAAAAAAAATTTGTTTATCATCATCTTAAGGTTTTTTGTATTTATTATAAAACAAATAACTTTTGTGTAAATAACTAAATATCTATGTTTGCTTCTTATATTTCTCTAAAAAATTTTGTATATTTATTTTTAAAATATTTATATTAATTGTCATAAAATTCTGCATTTATCATCAATAATTTTTATGTTGATTTCTTATATATTTCTCTTCAAAAGATTATGTTCACCTTAAAAAAAATTATATTTACCTTTAAAAAAATCTGTGTTTATAGTTATAAAATTTCTATGTTTTAATCTCATATTTTGTATTTACTTTTTTGTGTTTAATTTTCTCTAAATGAGCTTTTGTGTTGATGGTAAACAAATTTGTGTTTATCACAAAATTAACACAATTTTTTGAAAAATTTCTTGTGTATTTTCTTTTTTTTTTCGTTTTTCTTTGTTCTCTTCTTTATTCCTCTTCATTTTCTCCATAATTAAATTATTTAGAAATATAGAAATAAATATAAAGAAGAGGAAGGAGCAAAAAAAGGAAGGAAAAATTAAAGAAACTATTTTACTTTTTTATTATTTATCTGCTCTCATCATATATATGATTTTTTTATTTTGATAAACATAAGTTTCTTTTGACATAGGAATATTAAAAATTTACTAGCTGAAACAATACTTGAAATGTTTATTCTAGCTACAATTATTTTGGGAATAAAGAAAGATCAATGACAAGAATGAATGGGATAATATTGAAAATTAATTTGGATTTGTAAAAAAATTAAAAAAGAAACGTTTGGGAGGACTGAAAACAAATTTTAGTAAATTAACATGAACCTTGATTAAAAAAAAAAACTTGTATTTAGAAGGAAGCTCGTTATACATACCATATTGCTGAATCATGTTGTGATAGAAAGGAAAGACTCGAGGGACGATTTGGTGGTTGAGAGTGATAGCCTTTGAAGCTGCCACCCGGTCACACTTATTCATCACTGATATGTCTCCATTAATGACTCTGTATGAAGAGCCTCTTATCCCTTGCTGCCTCAACATTTTCTCCATTCTCCTTGGTTTCCACCACATCTCATGCACTAGTTTAATCACACCATACAAAACTAGAAAACTAAAACAGCCACCTAGGGTTATGAAGATGTAATCTTCCATAATTCAAATAGTAGATGGGAACTAATAAATCAAAGTGCTACGGTATACTATATGTATCTGAGCAATGAACTAAAGAGGCAGATATAGAAAATATATGCAATGGTAAGATCAATATATAGAGGGTGATAACTGAGAGCATATTCTATCATCAATAATCACTACCGACGTGGCAAGTTTTTCATTGCGAAAAAAATGAAAAGATCGAAAATTATTTTAAAATACACACTAAAATTAATCATCAGTATAAAATATATATTAAAAATAAATTAAGTTATATATGAATATATAATAATTAATAGTTAATGTGTACGAAATATTTTTTAAAAATTATGTTTTTTTAATTAATAAATAATTCATAACTTTTTTCTTTATAAGATGAACTCAAAATTTTAATACTTGCTCATTTACTATTTTTTTTATTAGTTGTTGATTAAAAATAAAATTCAGTTTCTTAGTACAACAGAACAAAAAATTTAAGAGATCTTGATTAGAATGTTTTTAATTTTTTGTTTTAATTGTATTCATTTTAGTTGTTTAAATCTTTATAATTTTATTAAATTAAAATTTTTAAACTATAAATATTTAATTAAAAATTTAATAAAATTATAAAAATTACTAACAAAATAATTAAACCTAAAAAATATTAGTCCTCTAAAATAGTTAATTATGTAATTTCTTTAGATTTTTGTTCTATTATTAATATAAAAGTAACTAAAAATATTTTTACGTAATTTAATATTTATTTAATGTAATACACATCAACATTTAAATTGATATATTTATATAGACACATTTTTATATAAATAACAAATTAGTCATCATCATAAAGTCAATAAATTATAACTCAAATAGTATAATAATTTATTATTTT
>NC_029781.3:87436471-87442046 GCF_000817695.3 Arachis duranensis
TCCTTTGCTTCTAGAAAGAATGGAATTAATTACTGTATACTTTTTTTTTAATATTTAAAAAAATATACTAAATTATATTAAAATATTATTTATTTATATTAACAGTATTTTAATAAATATTAAGTATATTCTATGTTACTAAAAACTTTTATTAATATTTCTAAAATTTAATAACATTTAGTAAAAATATTATAATAAATTTTTTATAGTAATATTATGAAAAGTATTACTATAAACCTTTTAATGAATGACTGATTAACTTATAAATGAGAATTTATTATAGGAAGTTAAAAATGTTATTTTTATGCCTTAATATGATAGAGGAGATTGAGACGAGAATTTTGATACCAATTTTATACAAATCGGCCCAAGATTAGACAAAATGGGCTAAATCGGGCCAACCGGACCCATATTGGGCCATTGACCCAACATAACTAAACCTAAAACCATAATTTTCAGCACTCTCTCTCCTCTTTACATATAAGAACACCCTGAGAAAGGAAATGAGAGGAGAAGAACACTCTTCTAAAGTTTTAACACTATCTTCAAACCACCATAACTTTTGATCCGGAGCTCCGATTGCCGCACCGTTTGCGGCCATGCATTCACCGCGAAGAGCTCTATAAAATCTACTACTTTATTCTTGAATTAAGTCACAATTCTATCTCAATTTTTCATCCCTTAATTTCAAATTTTGGGTGAAAAGTGTTGAGATTTTAGGCTCTTTGATGTTATAGGGTCTAACTAGCTTGAAGGAGAAGATTAATCTTGTCTCCTTGATCTTTGGGTGTGGTAAGATTCTCAATCATAGTAAAATTTTTTGGTTTATGATGTTTGGGTATTGAGTTGTTGTGCTTGGATGTGTTAATTGTGGCTTAGGTAGTGTGTATGTGAATATTGAAGCTTGATTGAGATTTTGAAAAGCTTGAAAGAGGAATTTGGTGTGATAAAAATCTATTTTTGGAGGTGTTGAAGTCTTGAGAGCTTGTGAAAAAGTGATTTAGAAGTGCTCCGGGTTGAGCGGGGAAGTCGGCTAAGGTATGGTTTCGGTTTTCTGTATCTAAAATGTAATATGTTGTGAAAACATAGGCTAGAGGCCCTAAGATTGGAATTGAATTGTTGATGTTGTTGAATGGTTGTGATATATGGTGTGGTCATATATGTGATTATGAATATTGATTCCTTGATGGTATGATGCATGAGAGATATGCATGTTGTGATATATACTTGATGATTGATTGAGGTTGAATTATGGGTGAAACCATATTGATGGTGAGTATGATATTGATTATGTATAATGATGGTTGATTGAAAATGGTGTTGTTTAAAATTGGGATGAGAAAGGAGGTATGACATGTTAATGGTTTGAAATTGAGCCATTTGATTGAGATGGGTTAAAATAGTGGGATGGTGGTTGTGAATTTGATGAAAATGTTAACGTATGAGTTGAGGAGGCTTGAGGTTGATTTTTGGTGTGTTTTGGTTGATTTTAAAAAGGGTTAAAAAATTGGTATGTTTTGGTTGATTTTGAAAAGGGTTGAAATTGGTTTGTTTTGAAAATGGCACTTTGTGGTTTTGTATGAAAATATGGTTTTTGGGCATACTTTGATGGAGAATAACTTGGACTCCTATTTTCCGATTTGTGCCAAACTTGTTTAGAAATGAAATTGGATCCGGGATGATTATGTCGTTTGAAAAACGGGTGAAAAATGATTTGAAATGGAGAAGTTATGCCCGTCATAAGATTGGGGTTTGAAAATGTGAATTCTGCAACTTTTAACTTAGTAAAAATATTGGCAAAATGCACCCCCACGCGTAAGCGTGGCCGACGCGTATGCATCGGTGTGCTGCACCAAATGCCCAACCACATTTCCGAAAGTTGTGCGAGAATTGTACTGGTTTTGTGCGTGGGGCACAAAACGCACCCACGCGTACGCGTGGCTGACGTGTAGGCGTCACTTGACTTTTCTCCCATCCACGCGTGCGCGTGGGTGACGCATATGCGTTGATGTACTTTTTGGCTTTCCATGTGTGCGCGTGGGCAACGCTTACGCGTGACCCTGTTTTCACCCCAAGGTTGATTTTTGAGTTTTCAAAGCCAAATTTCATACTTCTAAACCTTCGATCTCACCCCCTTATGTCCCAAATCATTATGATATGCCTAGCGATGGGAAAGAAGTTAGGGGATGTGGTAACTTGTGAATGAAGAAAGGGAACACTACACTATATCCGGCAAATAGCAGCGGTTATTTATAGAATTAGCAGCGGTTTTTAACCGTTGCCAAACAGATAGCAGCGGTTGATACACCCGCTGAAAGATAGCGTGCGGCTAAACCGTTTGCAGCGGTTAAGAGCAACCGCTGGAACAACCGCTGTTAAATGGTATTTTGTAGCAGTTCTTTCCGCTACAAAATCACAAGAATATCATTGCTTGAGGATGGCAGCAGTTGTCAACCGCTGCAAAATGCTATCCGTTGAATATATTCTATTAGGATCTAGCAGCGGATTTAAAACCGCTGCCAAATGTAGAGTTACACTTTTTTTTATATAAAAAAACCCGAATTTAACTAGAATATGCCAATTCTATTATTCTTTATACATTATTCCATTCAATTGTGTTACCTAATTAAAATAAATAACAGTCAATCAAACTACAACACCCGAAACAAAACAAAAATATATGCAAAAGTGAATCATTATAATAATTATTTGAATTTAGTGCATCGATGACTGTAAACTACAGATAAAGTTACCAAAATGAACAACTAAAAATAAATATCTCAAAAGTCATTATGACAGTGAAAAATTAAAAGAGTATTTAGATTCCAACATTCATAATTCAAATAATTAGCTGCCCGCACATCATATTGCATGGGATGAGGTTGGTGCACTTCTCAAAGAATCCAAATCTGCAGCTATTTCAGGTGGCAAACTACCTCCTTGTTGCTGAATTATGTAGCTTAACAAATTTCCCATACTCTGCATTTTTGCCTTCCCTCTGCCTCCATTCTCTGTCTCTTTGCCTTTTCCTCTGCTGCTGCCTTGAGTTCTGCTGACTCCGCCTTAAGTTTTGCTGCCTCCGCCTTAAGTTTTGCAATCTCCATCTGATACTCCTCAATTTGTACACCGTAGTTAGACTGCTGTGGAATGTTACGAAAACATTGACTGGGACATGGACCAAAACCAAGTCCACGAACTCTTCCTGGGTGCTCCTTTCCAAGCACTTGTGCAAGGGAATCATTATGTGAAAATTCCTTGCTGGAGGGGTCTTGGCTCTCAATGTGTTCAATTGCTTCCTGCAAACATGTGAGATCCGAATTTACACTAATTTAAATTCAACGGTACTACCTTAATATAGAAATATGAAAAAGTAAACAACATGATTTACCCCAACCAGACGCGCATCTTCATTCATATACGAACCATTCTTTTTTCTATGACTCATGGTCCATCCCTCTCCTCTATCAATAGGCATTCCCTGTCGTAGCTCCTATAACAATCATCAACACAATCATATATCAGACAACAATATATTACCAGAAATACATCACCATTCTAGAAACGAATTTAAATTAATTACTTTTTCGTGTCTCTTTCTTGCCATCATTTTAGAACCTCCGGTATGTGTGTACAGTTGCTTTGAACGATTAGCAGCATTTTTTTTACACTTCTCCTACACACAAAACGACAAACATGAATGTTATCGGGATAAATTACTAATACTTTTAATGGTTTTATAAGTCAGGCATGTACAATATGAGGAAACATAAAAAAGAATAAGGCGATGAACTTTTTGGTAGTAGTTTTTTCACTATCACAATAAATTCAGCATATTTAGTAGTAATTCATGACGATTTAAAATCGAGTACAATTAAATTTCAACTAAGCATTTGTTACCTTTGTATCCTCGCTCAACTGATATTCAAGAAACTTTTTCCAGTGATTTGCCCTGCTGGCTTACGCTTGAGGTTTTGGTCAAAAGTCAGTTCTTCGTCATAAACCTTATGAAACAAATGATTCCTTGCGTTCCTCCAGGAATTTCCTATCCTTTGTACAATTCCCCGCTTTATGATCCCTTTTCCATTGTCCTTATAGTGGAAGACTCGCTACAAGTATTTTAGATCATAAGATAACACAATAAACCTGATAACTATATTGACATCAGTGTTTTCACACCATCATTCTAACATTTAACTTTAACTCCAAATTCATTCGACATCACAGAAGAAACCCAACATGCACTATCCTTCTCTACTTTATCAGACTAAAACAAAAAAATAAAAAACCAAAGAAATTCACCTACTAATAGAGAATTGCAGCACATAAAAACAGCAACCCCATAGCTAGCAAATAATTAAATAAATCTCTCAACAAATAATTAAAACCACAATACATTCCAAAATTTCAAAGTTAGGAAGGTAACAGAGTCAGCTTGTGCGAGTGTGTTCCATATTTATCTTACCTTGACATTTTCATTTAACCGGAAATCATAACCTATAGATACTCACTCTCCAATTCTTTACTATAGGAGCAGGTTTAACATTCTCCTGAGGTTTCTAAGTTTTATCATTATTATTGTTATTATTGTTATTATTATTACTACAACTACTAGTTACATTACTATACATGAAGGACCGGATTAATTGTGGCTTAAGTTATTTAATAATGTACTACAATTCAAGATATAACAAAAAAAAAATGATTTGCGAAATAAGCATTGGTAACGCATTACTTTATAAAACAAAACTAAACATTACCTTAAACTGGTCAAATGCATGCTCCTTGGAAGCCTTGCTCATTGTCTTCTGATGAGCGGATAATTTGTACGCTTTTTGGCATTGTTTTTAGTATGTTTTTAGTATGATCTAGTTAGTTTTTAGTATATTTTTATTAGTTTTTAGTTAAAATTCACTTTTCTGGACTTTACTATGATTTTGTGTGTTTTTCTGTGATTTCAGGTATTTTCTGGCTGAAATTGAGGGACCTGAGCAAAAATCTGATTCAGAGACTGAAAAGGACTGCAGATGCTGTTGGATTCTGACCTCCCTGCACTCGAAGCGGATTTTCTGGAGCTACAGAAACCCAATTGGCGCGCTCTCAACGGCGTTGGAAAGTAGACATCCTGGGCTTTCCAGCAATATATGATAGTCCATACTTTGCCCAAGATTTGATGGCCCAAACCGGCGTTCAAAGTCACCCTCAGAAATCCCAGCGTTAAACGCTGGAACTGGCACCAAAATGGGAGTTAAACGCCCAAACTGGCATAAAAGCTGGCGTTTAACTCCAAGAAGAGTCTCTACACGAAAATGCTTCAATGCTCAACCCAAGCACACACCAAGTGGGCCCGAAAGTGGATTTTTATGTCATTTACT
Organism: Arachis duranensis; assembly: GCF_000817695.3. Lineage (NCBI taxonomy): Eukaryota > Viridiplantae > Streptophyta > Magnoliopsida > Fabales > Fabaceae > Arachis > Arachis duranensis. Next base: position 87,441,844 of record NC_029781.3, read on the forward strand.
CATCTCTGTAAACCCTAGGCTACTAGTTCTCTATAAGTAGGACCTTTTACTATTGTATTATAATCTTTTGATCACTTTAGATCTCTAGATCATCTTAGGACATCTAGTTCTTAGATCATTGGGAGGCTGGCCAATCGGCCATGCCTAGACCTTGTTCTTATGTATTTTCAACGGTGGAGCTTCTACACACCATAGATTAAGGT
>NC_029781.3:87444078-87444683 GCF_000817695.3 Arachis duranensis
TTTTTTTTAAAATGTTTTTCAAATCATATCTTCTCAATCACATCTTTTTAAAACTAATCATATTTTCTTAACCACATCTTTTTCAAAATAGTTTTCAATCAAATCTTTTTGATTTCTAATTTTAAAATCTTTTTCAAAAATCACTTGATTTCTTTTCCACTTTCATTTTCGAAAATCAAGTATTGTTTTCAAAAATGTTTTAAAAATCTTTTACTTAATTTTCGAAAATTACTTCCCTCCTTCTCACATCCTTCTATTTATGGACTAACACTATCCCTTAATACAAAATTCGAACTCCATCTTCTTTGATAAGTTCGAATTTTCTACTTCTGTCTTCTACTCTTCTTTTTCTCTGACACTTTAAGGAATCTCTATAACTGTGACATAGAGGATTCCACATTTTCTTGTTCTCTTCTCTTTCATATGAGCAGGAGCAAAGACAAAGGCATTCTTGTTGAGGCTGATCCTGAACCTGAAAGGACCTTAAAGAGAAAGCTAAGAGAAGCCAAAGCACAACTCTCTTTAGAGGACCTGACCGAATTCTTCAAAGAAGAAGAACACATGGCAGCCGAAAACAACAATGCCAACAATGCAAGGAAGGTGCT
>NC_029781.3:87446155-87446590 GCF_000817695.3 Arachis duranensis
CATCCCTGCTGATTTCATAGTCCTAGAGACTGGGAAGTGCATGAATGAATCCATCATCCTTGGCAGACCCTTCCTAACCACAGCAAAGGCTGTGATTGATGTTGATAGAGGAGAGTTGATCATTCAAGTGAATGAAGAATCCTTGGTGTTTAAGGTCCAAGGATATCCCTCTGTCATCATGGAGAGGAAGCATGAAGAGCTTATCTCAAAACAGAGCCAAACAGAGCCCCCACAGTCAAACTCTAAGTTTGGTGTTGGGAGGCCACAACCAAACTCTTAGTTTGGTGTTGAACCCCCATATTCAAACTCTAAATTTGATGTTGGGAGGTCCCTACCTTGCTCTGATTATCTGTGAGACTCCATGAGAGCTCACTGTCCAGCTAAGGACAATAAAGAAGCGCTTGCTGGGAGGCAACCCAGCCATTCACAAAATTT
>NC_029781.3:87448623-87496128 GCF_000817695.3 Arachis duranensis
CTCCACAAGAGCAGAGCAGCCTCCTGGGAGCAATATGGGCTGAAACTCATCTAAAAATCCAACTGAATTCAATTCTTCACCCATCTTTCAAGCCCACTCAAAATTCTTAGATCCAAAATAGAAAATGTATAAATAGGTGTTAGTTAGGATTAAAGGAAAAACTTACTTTCAATTTAATTTTCATCCTTAGTCAACTTGAGAGCTCACTTTCCATTTTTCTGTTTTCTGCAATAGCTTGAGAATTGGAGGAGAGAATTCACTTTTTCTTCCTCTGATCTTTTTGTTTTCTTTACTTGGTTTTGTTTGAGTCTTGAGTGTGAAGAATTGAGAAACTTCTGTCTCAATCTCCATTTTAAAATTTCTGCATGATTGAGTTAAATTTCATTTCCTTTTCTGCTTCAATCTTCAATTTCTCTTTAATTGCTTTGTGAACTTGGATCTAAGAAGGCAATTGAGATCTAGACTTGATGAGCGGATAATTTGTATGCTTTTTGGCATTGTTTTTAGTATGTTTTTGATATGTTCTAGTTAGTTTTTAGTATATTTTTTTTAGTTTTTAGTTAAAATTCACTTTTCTGGACTTTACTATGAGTTTGTGTGTTTTTCTGTGATTTCAGGTATTTTCTGGCTGAAATTGAGGGACCTGAGCAAAAATCTGATTCAGAGACTGAAAAGGACTGCAGATGCTGTTGGATTCTGACCTCCCTGCACTCGAAGCGGATTTTCTGGAGCTACCAAAACCCAATTGGCGCGCTCTCAACGGCGTTGGAAAGTAGACATCCTGGGCTTTCCAGCAATATATGATAGTCCATACTTTGCCCAAGATTTGATGGCCCAAACCGGCGTTCAAAGTCACCCTCAGAAATCCCAGCGTTAAACGCTGGAACTGGCACCAAAATGGGAGTTAAACGCCCAAACTGGCATAAAAGCTGACGTTTAACTCCAAGAGAGGTCTCTGCACGAAAATTCTTCATTGCTCAGCCCAAGCACACACCAAGTGGGCCCGGAAGTGGATTTTTATGTCATTTACTCATTTCTGTACACCCTAGGTTACTAGTTTTCTATATATAGGACCTTTTACTATTGTATTGGTAGCTTTTGATCATGTTTTTATGATTGAACCCTGGAGGCTGGCCATTCGGCCATGCCTAGACCTTGTTCTTATGTATTTTCAACGGTGGAGTTTCTACACACCATAGATTAAGGTGTGGAGCTCTGCTGTACCTCGAGTATTAATGCAATTACTATTGTTCTTCCATTCAATTCCGCTTGTTCTTGTTCTAAGATATCACTTGTTCTTCAACTTGATGAATGTGATGATCCGTGACACTCATCATCATTCTCACTTATGACCGTGTGACTGACAACCACCTCCGTTCTACCTTCGATTGGGTGAATATCTCTTGGATTCTTGATTGCACGATGCATGGTTGATCGCCTGACAATCGAGTGCTCGCCTGACAACCGAGCCAGCCATTCCGTGAGATCAGAGTCTTCGTGGTATAGGCTAGAACTGATGGCGGCATTCAAGAGAATCCGGAAGGTCTAACCTTGTCTGTGGTATGTTAGTGACAGACGCAAAAGAATCCCTGGATTCTATTCCGACCTGATTGAGAGCTGACAGATGATTAGCCGTGCCGTGACAGGGTGCGTTGAATATTTCCACTGAGAGGATGGGAGGTAGCCACTGACAACGGTGAAACCCTTGCATAAGGTTGCCATGGAAAGGAGTAAGAAGGATTGGATGAAGACAGTAGGAAAGCAGAGAGACGGAAGGGAAGGCATCTTCATGCGCTTATCTGAAGTTCCTACCAATGAATTACATAAGTATCTCTATCTTTATCTTTATGTTTTATTCGCATATCACCATACCCATTTGAGTTTGCCTGACTAAGATTTACAAGGTGACCATAGCTTGCTTCATACCAACAATCTCTGTGGGATCGACCCTTACTCGCGTAAGGTTTATTACTTGGACGACCCAGTACACTTGCTGGTTAGTTGTGCGAAGTTGTGTTTATGCCATGGTATTGAACACCAAGTTTTTGGATTCATTACCGGGGATTATTTGAGTTGTGAAAAGTATTGATCACAATTTCGTGCACCATCTTCCAACTTTTTTCAGCAATTGGCAACTGTTGAAAATCAGACGCCAATGTCCCCAAGAACCCGCTCAATAGGCCTGCTGCCTAACCAACTTGTTGCAACTCTCTGTTATGGTTTAGCACGATCTTCTTTCCAGGAGGAAGTGCTAATGCCTCCTTAATAGTCAGCTCCATAGAATAAGTCACACCATTTTCTAACAGATGGAACAAACTTTAAATGTTAGTTTACTAAGCAAATTATAATGCACGGAGAAGAATAATTACACTTTCTAAGAGACAAGCATCAAAAGAATACCTATGACATCAACAACCCAATAATCGGTGTCCCTTTTTTGCCGTTGGCATGGCCTTGGCGTTCAACTTCACGTGTAGCAAATAATTCGTCCACATGGTCATCGAACGACTCGACCTCATCCGCCTCCGGGTCATAGTCTTCATCTTCTGATTGGTCATCTACAACTTCATGTAAATCCAGTTGCTTTGTATTTGTCGCAGGAGCTCCATCGTCCCCAATGTCACTTGATGCAGCCAGCCGTGCTTCATTGCGCGGTGGTCTAAACGGTATAGCCTTTACACAGGATTGTCGAGCACCGTTACCGGAATGCGGAGGTGGACGCGCTCTAGCACGTTGCTGTGCACAAGAAGTATTTGCACCCGTATCATGTGTTGCATCCGTGTGCTAAAAAAAAGTACTTAGTACATCAACCAATTTATTTTAGTATACCCACAACTTATATTGAATAAAGGTCTATCCTAAAAGGCAAATGAATATTTGATCTAAGCTGTGCACTAAATCACTTACCAGAGTAGCGTATGTTTGACTATTAGGGCAGCTGCAGGTCCGACTGCAGTACTAACGGTGTACCGAGGTTTTTTTGGTATTTGACTATTACTTTACACAACACAAGGTCATTAGACAATTAGCAAGAGAACAACAATTTAAAATTCAATAGTGCACAATGATTATATCAATTACATGAATCAAGTTTCAAACAATATAGTACACTTTTTGAAAACTTTAAGACCTCAAAATTAATAACTACATGAAATTAATTAAGTAATTCAACAATTAAAAGTGATAATATAGGAGACAAATTTGGTTGTGTTAATTGCCTTTTTATTTTGCAGAATAGATTCATTTAATCTTTGAAAATTTAATATTTAAGAATACAATCTAAATTCAAATACAATATAATTAATTAAGAATAAATCTAAATATGAAAAATTATTTATAATTAAAATATTATAAAACCAATATACATATAATTATGAATTTATAAAGATTTCTCCAAAATTCTACTCTTAAATTTTTAAAAGGAACAGTGAATTTATTAATTGAAAGCTATAATTTGTACTATATTATTTGTTTCGTAAGCTAATTTCTAAAGGCGTAGACCACTCATTTTTTCCCATAAAATAAGGTATATATATATATCATATTCCCTTTAGGCTAAGCAATTCAGCTGCATTATATAGCTCTCCATCAATAGAAACATAAGTTTTTAAATATCAAGTTAATATCGGGTATTAAAACTGGTTTTTTAACCAAAAATTCTGTTGTAACCGATACTTTTTTAAAAACCCATTTTAAATTCATATTTTTTAAGCAATAATCCAGTTTTAAAACTGGTTGTTAGAAACTCCATTTTTAAAACCACAAATTTTTAAAAAGTAGAATTAATACTACAACCTTCTTACTCTATTTAAGTTCAATACAACTAGGATTTCGTTCTGTATAAATCTAATAACAATGAGCTAATCTAAAAAACAGCAAATTATTCTTACGTCATAGGAACAAGCGGGATAGACCATTTACTTTTCTGCACAAATTAAGAATTAATTCATGTGTGTTTGACTATGCAAAGGTATTGATGAGTGCTGTTTATTATATTCTAATATTATATGATAATATATACATTGTGTTACAGGTAGGTTCAAACTAAATGGTAAACGCTACTGCATAGAGAAGTAAAAATGGAATGATTTGGTATATATATAGCGAATCTGAATCTGAAACTGCTATATTTATGAACTAACAGAAGACAAACTATTCTCGATAACGCCTAGCATACTACTATATTTCACCATTTAAATTATCATATTTTTCATGGACATCTATTTTATTATTTTCAAATTTTAGTGTAATTTTTATTTTATATTTATTTACTGTGGTAGATATCTCCTTAATATGCGTATATATTTAAATAGAAAAAGTCTATATCACCAACACTTTTAATTAATATAGGCCTTTGTTATTGTAAAAAACATATTCAATACAGGTTGAAGGTCTGCTCCTGTTAATCCTCCCTGTCCAAACCAAGGGAACAAGCAAATCCAACCAAAGAATAACAAATCTTATAATTAGCTTATAATTTTTATGTGGTCAAATTTTAAAAAACACGCAAGCAGACCATAACTTACAAAAGGAACAGTAAAATTGTAGCTCTCAAGCTCAACTAAATTGCAGCAATGCACTTAATAATAAAATGAAAATGAAAAGATAAATCAAGAGCAATCAAATCTAGGAGGCAATGGATGAATGAATAGCAATTATAAAATAATATATTGTTCCTAAATATATAAACACAAACCCAGATTAGTGGAACCGCAACAAGAACTAAGTATGAAAATCAAAATCAGTTGATCAAAATGCATCTTAAACACACGAGATCCCAGCAGCAATATATCAACAATTTCTCAGATATCAGAACAAATTGCAATTCAAAATCAAGAATAGTATGATAGCTTGATATAAATAACGCAAAGCAGCAATTCTTACGCACAATCCACATGATACGCAGAATGACATGGCAGCAAAATCAAACACGACATAGTATATTAATATGATTAACCAATCTCCATAGTAGCACCAACAATTTTATCAATTTTTCGATAAAGTATTAAATTTCCACACAATAATTTCAGAAATTTCTCAATAAAGTTGTCAGTTTTTCAGCAATTTGTTACTATCACTCTGTTTCTCTACCTAATACCCTACTCAACACAATTAAACAAAAATGAACTATCCTTTTAAATGTATGTGGAACTATGTTTTTTTCTCATATTCAAGTCCAAGTTGCATGCTTCTCTTTTTTAGTTGGAACTACATTGAAGAAAAAAAAAACAAAATCAAACACCAAATGCAAAATTAATGGAAAATCTATTACATAGGAAAAATCCTCAGCAACCTAAGAATGGAATGCAGAAAGATACACATGCCAGGAAGTAAAAAAATAAGAATGCAGAAAAAGAAGAAAGGAGTACAATACATTGACCTTAGGTGACTGATCAGAAAATAAGGAGCCAACAACCACTCTTCAAGATTAACTGCAACCCTTTAACTAAGTTTAAGAGCCTTCTTCTCAATAATTAAGAAGACATGATTACTGTGCAGAGGAGTAAGCTTAGTATTGGTGATAAAAGTATCCGAAATATCAATTATAAAGTGCCTCGGCGTGAAAGAGACGCAGAGTATGTTAACAAAACGCTAGAGATTGACTGCTAAAATATTGGGACTAATTTTGAAATCCTAACAACTTTAGTTTCAAACAGATTTCCGCCGTGTACTCAACAACCTTATTTGATTTCAAATTTAAAATTTTAAATTATGGAATTTGAGTTGCCCGTTCATATTTCTAATAACTGTATATCTTTTAAATAATTACTTTATCCTTTTACCTCATTTTTTGTATTTGAACAAATACATTCTGTTAGATAGTGACTGTAAATCCGGTTAATGATGGGCAAACATATTTTTAATTTGTTATCTTTAAAACATATTTGAAGATTAGTTATATTTTACATGTGTTTGTTCACATATATATTAACATATTTCAGCCCATATAATGGTAAACTCATAAATCTCCACTCTTCTTATTTTGAACAACTAGGAACCGACACCAGATTTAGGTGAGGAGCATCGATTTCCAACTATACTTTCATCCAGGTAACCACCCTTTGCATTTTTTCATCCTAAACTCCTCTCCATCTTGAAAACTCAATTTTTCGATTTTATTAATTTTTCTAGTTAGTAAAAATCCCAGCAATATATCTTTTAAACAAATTTTACTCATTCGTATGGCCATATTGGTTGTTCTATCCTATTAGCTCCGTATTGTTTTAACAAATATCTGCTATGCTATACATTAAATCTTTTCGTTTACTGCTCAAGCCTAACGTGTTTTTTCCTTTTGTTCAATTGAAGAATCAAATCACATACATGTTTTATCAAGCAACCAGACTTAGGGTATCACTGAAAATTGAATTAAAAAAACAACATATCTAAAACTAAAAAAGCATGGGTATTAGGTGAATTAAACAACTTCAAAGATCAATTAAACACAAGCATGCAAACACAGTTAAGTAAATAATCAAAATTACCTGCAAGCTCGACCAAATGTCACCGTTGATGGAGGGGATGGAGAGCCACGGCATCGGCACGGCAAGTAGAAGTAGCAGAAGACCTTCAAACCGAGGAACGAACCGAGCTTGCAACAGATCTGGTGAGCGACGGCTGCTTCGCGGTGACGGTTTCTGCAGCTTAATGGAAGGATTGTTTGTGTGCGACGGAGGGAAAGGCAGCGACTTGAGGACCAAAGGCGGCGGCACGTGGATATGGCTGGCGGCAGGTGAATTCCGACGCGTTGGTGGAGAGTTGGCAGAGTCCTTTACCTGACGGATCTGGTGAGCGACGGCTGCTTCGCGGTGACGGGAACGGCGGCTTAATGGAAGGATTGTATGTGCGCGACGGAGGGAAAGGCAGCTACTTGAGGACCAAAGGCGGCGGCACATGGATATGGTTGGCAGCAAGTGAAGTCTGACGCGTTGGAGGAGAGTTCGCGGATTCCTTGACCTGACGGCAGCAATGCAATTTTCTTCTCCTCATTTGTCTTGGAGTAGCTCCACTTAGGGTTACATGTGGGCTGAAAAGAAAAGGAAAGCCCTTGATTGAATGACACGGTCAGGTCACTGGGTCACTGGGTCATTGGTTCAACCGGTGGGTTACTGGTTGAACCGATTGACTCGGTACTATATAAAAAAAAAGTCATAAATTTAAAATTTTAATTTATATCCATTATATTATTATATACTACAAGTATTTATTAAAAAATAATGCTAATAGATATTATATCCATTAATTAGTTTTATATCCATTAATTTAATTTTTAATTATTTTTTATGAAAATAATCATCTTACACTTTTTTTTATGCTATAATTTTTTGAAAATGTCTGGATGAAGGGAATAACTTTTTGAATGTAATTTTTCGTTTACTAACTTTTCACTTCTATTTGATACACAGTTCAGACTACTTTTTATGGCATCTTTGACCTACAGACATAAGGTGCATAACGACTTATGTGCATATGTTGGACTAATGATTTTCGTGAGGTACTCCATGAATGAACTTATATGAATGAGTATTAGATCTAAAAATTCTTGTTATTTTTTGCCAAACAGTAATTGGCAAAAAATTTTATCGTCATATTATAACTGTATTTATGTGGAGTATGTTTTGTTTTATTTATGGGTGGCAAAACGGGTCGAGCCCGTTGGGCTGATCCGCTAAACTCGCAAAAAAGGACGGGTCGGGGTAGGATTTGGAGCCCGCCGATTAAAACTAAACCCGCCAAACCCCCCGCCAAAGTGCCGGGTTTTGTCGGGGCGGGACGGGCCAGTCCGCCGGGCTAAAGACGTTTTATTTTTCTTTTTTTTAATTAAATAATAGAATGATTACTATTATTATGAACTTAATAATTATAGAATTTTTAGACACTTTTTTATTTTTGACATTATTATTCTTTTAGTTATTAACTTTATGTATTTTATTTTACAATCTCATATACAAATTACAAAAGTTGCTGGCCCTAACACTCCTCTTCACTGCTTAAAATTTCTGGATCCGTCACTGGATGATTTTATTGGCAAATATTATTTTGAACAATTTTATTAAAGTTAAAAATTAAAAAAAAAGTAAAAATATTATATTATAATTTGACTATTTTTTATTTGTACTTGATTTTTTAGTTATTATTTTTGGTTAATTTTAATGAATTTTATTTTTAAAAAAAAAAAGAGTCAAGGGGGCTAGCCCGCCAATCCGCCATAAAGCGGGGCAGGCTAGCATTTTGAACCCATTTTAGTTGGTGGGGCGGGCCGGCCCACTTTGCCACCCCTAGCATTATCAATCAATTTATATGCTACCTTTACTGCACAATTTAGTATAAATTTAAATGTTCGTAGTTGCACACGTATTTTACCATACCTATATTTGGTGTATTATAGACATGGACAAAACTTGGATTCTTAAGTCACGAGATAACATAGAATATAGACAAGGACTGAATATGTTCCTAGACTTTGCATGTGCGAATGCATCGTCGGATAACATGATAAAGTGTCCATGCCCTCAATGTGGGTTTCAATTTATGCAAACAATAGAGGATACGTACGACCACCTGTTGATGAATTCGTTTCCCACTGGGTATACTTTGTGGTTGCGTCATGGTGAGAAACCTACTGAGGAGAGCTCTAGTTGCACACCGATAGTTGAGAACCCTACCTCCAACGTGAATCTATATCTTCAAATGGTACACGAGGCATTTAACTTCACAATGCCTACTGGAAGTGAGGAGACCACAATAGCGGATCCTGTAGAAGACGATGATATAGAGTTGCCGTACTTGTACGATGGTCCAAGTCGAGATGCACAGGATTTTGCCAATCTTCTTGCGGATGGAGCGGAGGAGTTATATCCCGGCTGCTCGAAATACTCAAAATTATCTTTCCTAGTGAAACTTTATCACATTAAGTGTATGTGTGGTGTGAGTGACAAGGCTATGTCGATGATTCTGGACTTATTGCGGGATGCATTCGAGCAAGACAAATTCCCGTCCACTTTGTATGAAGCCAAGAAAACTATCCGAAAGTTAGGGATTAAGTACAAAAAGGTCGATGCATGCCCGAATGATTGCATGTTGTATCTAGGTGAGGATGAGAACGCGACAAAATGCAAACAGTGTGAGACTTCACGATGGAAGCAGAAGACGCGAAAGGGTTCCGTTACAAAACTAAAAGTACCTGTCAGAAAAAACGGAAAGCCTCTCCTAGCGAAGACTCTCCGTTACTTTCCTCTTATACCACGACTGCAACGGTTATTCATGTGTAGCAAAACTTCATCTGACATGTTATGGCATAAAGAGGCAGACAATAACGATGGGTACTTGAGGCATCCAAGGGACGTTGAAGCATGGAAAGACTTTGATGCAAAGTATCCTGACTTTTCCAATGATGCTCGCAGTGTTCGCTTAGTCTTAGCAAGTGACGGTTTTAATCCTTTCAGAAATATGAGTACCACGTATTCCATTTGGCCTGTGATTCTTATTCGTACAATCTTCCTCCTTGGCTATGCATGAAACAGTCATCTTTTATACTATCTATGATTATTCCCGGTCCTAAAATGCCGTGTAATGATATTGATGTTTATTTGGAGCCCCTGGTGGATGAGTTGAAGCAACTCTGGGATGGCGTTGAAACTTATGATGCTAATAAGGGGACCACTTTCAAGATGCGTGCGGCGCTAATGTGGACTATTAGCGATTTTCCAGGGTTGGGAAATTTATTTGGGTGGAACACGTACAGTGGGTTATCTTGTCCCACATGTAACGTGGACGCTAAGGCTCAGTGACTAACATTCAGTCGAAAATGGTGTTACACGGGCCATCGCCGCTTCTTGAATCAGGGCCATAAATATAGAGTAGACCGGACTAGATTTGACGGACAAGTTGAAAGTAGAGATCCACCGATGAAGTATTCTGGAATAGATGTCTTAAGGCAGCAGTCTAACTTGCAAGTATCGTTTGGGAAGAACCCAACTCTGACTGCAAAAAGAAGACGCATTGGTGAAGATGCAGATCAAGATGACTCGGTTTGGAAAAAGAGGAGTGTGTTCTTTGAACTCCCGTACTGGAAGGATCACATGCTGCGTCATAATTTTGACGTGATGCACATAGAGAAGAACATTTGTGACAATGTGGTCTACACTATCTTAAATGATAGCGTCAAATCAAAAGATAATCTTAAAGTGCGCAAAGATTTACAAAGCATGGGCATAAGGCCTGAATTATGGCCGGACGAAGGTGGTAAATATCATTCAGCAATATTCACAATGTCGAATCCATAGAAGGATGTATTCCTGAAGACTCTACAGAACGTGGTCTTTCCAGATGGTTATTCGAGCAATATTGCTCGTTGTGTTTATATCTGGCAGCGCAAGTTGTATGGGTTGAAGAGTCACGACTGCCACATTCTAATGAAACAATTACTTCCAGTTTTGGTGAAAAATGCATTGCCAAGTCCGGTATCGAATGTGATTGCGAATCTGTCCTCATTTTTCCGAAAACTCTGTGGAAAAGCTGTAAATCCTATGCAGCTTGGTGCCCTTCAGATACATGTTGTGCAAACTCTGTGTCAGATGGAAATGATATTTCCTCCATCGTTCTTCACTGTTATGGTTCACCTTATGGTGCACCTCGTTGATGAGCTAAAACTTGGTGGCCCGGTACATTATCGGTGGATGTATCCAATAGAAAGGTTAGGGTGCTACTAAACGCATTTAAGACATCTTTTTCCAATTTCATTACGTATATACTAAGCGTTATGTTGTATTTATGTAAAAGGTACTTGGGACGATTGAAGCAATACGTGCGTAACAGAGCACAAGCTGAAGGCTCAATTGCGGAGGGATATTTATCCGAGGAGATTTTGACATTCTGCTCCAGATATTTGGAAAATACTGAGACTAGAATCAACCGACCAGCGCGAGTTGACGATCGACCTATTGATATTACAAACAATACAAGATGTACTATGTTCCCTGAAATTGGAAAAGCTTCAGGGGCTGTATAACATTTTGTACTGACCCCAATGGAAAGAGATCAGGCACATCGTCATGTGCTAGTCAATTGCGAGGCCGTCACTCCATTTATTGAGTAAGTATGCACATGTAATCATTAAGCACGATTATAAGCAATTTCAAACACTCAGTCTAACGACTAAATTCTTGTTATGTCGTAAAGTAAATTTAGGTCAGAAACCAAGCGAAAATTAAGGAATCAAACAAGGTCACACTCTAAGATAGACTGTGTTGTGCATGCAGAATTTCCTCAGCGGTTCAAGCGTGAGGTTCGTAGAAATTTAACCTGACCAACTTATTCCTTTTCTAAAATTATAAATTGTAAATTCAAATTTTTTATGGTGCTAGGTTCCAATGGACAGTACTGTACATTCAAAAGAAATGAAATTGCTGGCATGTGGTCCCACAAAATAGTGGAGTTTATGTCTCATCAAATACAAGAAGTTATGCCAGCATGCGTGACAATAGAGTGGTTGTTGGTATTGTTCGATATTATGGAAAAATTGTGGACATAATTGAACTGAACTACAGCTGTCATTTCACAGTGGTTTTATTCAAATGTATTTGGGCTGATACAACTACGAGCAGAGGAATCAAAGAAGACCATCTGGGCCTTACCAGCGTTAATTTCGCTCGTCCAATTCAGACTGGTGATCGAGAAGAGGATGAACCGTACATATTGGCATCAGAAGCTCAGCTCGTGTACTATGTACATGATGAAGTAGAACAAGAATGGAGTGTATTGGTTCATGTAAAACCATGAGACTTGTATGACATGGGAGGAGAAAATGAGGATGTTGAAGCTGCTTTTTCTCCTCAGCCCGGGTTGAACATGTCAGCAGCAGTTGACATCAGTGATTTACAGTTGACAAGGAACGATGATATAGAAGACCCAGTAGCAGATGTTTCTGATAACATAGATTATGTGCCATAGTGAAAATATGGCAAAACATGTGTAGCATTTTTAGAGTATATGTGTGTGTTTGATAAGTTTAACAGTGTTTATGATGTACGCAGTTTGCTGGTTACATTACTATCTGTGTTTTCGTATTTGAATTAAGTTTTCATTACAAGTTGATTTTCATGAATGCCACCTGTGTCTTATTTTTTCCAACGATTTTTGCTTTTAAAATTTAGTTGTCAAGGCTTTGTTGTTCTCATCATCATTGTTTTTGTTTTTAACCTCCAATAAAGAAAATCATGACATCGAGTAAATTATCTTGAATTACAATGTTGTTATCCTTGACAAATATAGTTAATATAAAATGGTGTTGTAACAGGAGAAATGAAAACGGAAGATTTCTCATCATGCTGTGCAAGCACAACATCGGGTCGATCTTGTTCTAATGAATATTTGGAAACGGCGAACGAAGCTACTGTGCAGGTATGTTCATTAGCTGTACCCTTAAACACTTGAGTTAAACATTATTTGAAAAATAAATATTTTAAGTTGCTATATGCTTATGACATTTAACCAATGATAGTTGTTCCGTTCATGCTAAAATTTGTAGGAACTTCATGAATGGGGATCAAGGTACGAGGAGAAATTTGGATATGTTTTTGTGACATTTGTAGCTGGTAGGACATCTGAAGACATACTTGCTGAATTAAAGGTTGGAAATAAATTTCTAGCACAGAAAGTGAATTACAGAGACACAATATGCTTTACAAAATAGACCATCTACTATATATTTTATTATGGTGCAGATGCGCTTTAATAACTCGCATGATGTTGAGTTGGAGATTGCTTCAAAAGAGGAATTGAAGTATATAGAACGTGCCATTAGAGAGCTTCTTTCCAAAAAATCTGTCCAAACTACTGACGAAGGAGACGGTAATAATTAATTTTGTATTTGTTAATTTTGAAAGTCCTATTTCCATAATTTCGAAAATTTTTCCTTAATAACTAGAATGACTAGGAAGTATTCATTATCTTTTAAGTAGATTAATATGTTGTTGGTTGCATGTTCATATATTCAGTGTCACCTGAATATTCAGGCGAAATAGTTGCTGACACTCTAGATGGAGCAGACACTGATTCAGAAGATGATTTAGATGCTATCTCCTCCGGTGGAAATGACATCTCCAGGGATGTTGAGCTTAATAGGGTTCCAGAAGAAGACAATAAAACTTTAAACACCCAACACAGAGAAGATGCCGTACAAGCTGCAAAAAGGGGTTTCGATCTCAACAAGCTGCCATGGTTTGGAGATGAGTTATCGGATCCGTTATCACGTTCGTGCAACGCTTTTTTGACAGAGTATTTCTGGCCAGGTCAATACGATGTTGATGAGAAATTTTGACTCAACACTTGTTTGTCTACTTCAGTAACTCTGGTTTTTATGCTCTATTGAACTTTGTTTTGAGTTAGTGAATTCGGACGTTTACTTGATTTTTATGGTACCAGTTATGGTTAAATACAAACTCAAAATGGCTGATACTACAAGAGAAAACTTGACTCGTAAATTCGGTTTTAGTTATTCATGTATAGATTTGTTTTTAAGTAATGAATTATTTTTTATGTAACACAAAATTGAAAATTTATTTAATGCATTAATTAAGTTGCAGTATTTGAACCTTATTTTTCCATTAAAAAAATAGCGAGGATTAGAACAATTATAAGAAGGCAATAATGTTTATACAAAAAAAATTCAACTTAAAAAAATATTGCAGCGGTTCAAAAAAAACCGCTGCAAAACGAATATCAATGTTTTCAGCAACTGGACATTTAGCAAGGGTTACAGAAAAACCACTGCAAAATGATATTATTTAGCAGCGTCCCCTCAAACTGCTATAAAATCCGCTACAAAACGGTACATTTCGCAGCGGTTACCGAAAAAACGTTGCAAAATATGATCATTTGGTAGCGTCTCCTAAAACCGCTACAAGAATTGCTGGCATATTGTATTTAGCAGCGGTTTAATAAAACCGCTGCTAAATAACCGCTGCTATCTGCCGGTTTTCTTGTAATGGAAGAAATAATGATCAATGATGATCAAAGATGATTGTATGAGATACGGATGATAGCGGTGGAAGTGCTTTATGTGCCATGAGGCGAAGGGCTGTATTTGTTAATACATTGGCTAGTTATGGGTTGAAATATTGAGCCGGATGGCTGAGTTATTGCCGAATTACGGCGGAGCCATTATTGAATTATGGCTAAGTATAATTGCATATATGCGTATTGAATGAAATGTGAATGTTGCACTTCCACTATCTAAGACACGAGTTTTCCTGGGAGAAAGTAGTGGCTAGCCAGCACGTGCCCCAGGTGGAGACTCGATACTCTGCTAACCCTATGTCGTAAGTGTGGTCAGACATTGTAAAAGTTTCAGATGAGCTCGCCCCCGTGAATATACACCAGTGAGGGTGTTAGATATGAATTATGAATTATGAATTATGTTGAGTATAACTCGAGTTGGGGATGCACGACAGAGGGACAGTCCAATGTTTAGCTATCAGGACTTGTCGGGTTGGCTATATAACCGACAGATGATATCATCAGCCATTAGGACAGGCATTCATCATATGCATATTAAGTGAATTGTTTGGAATTGCCTAATTAACTGCATATTACTTGCTAATTGTCTAAATGTCATATCTGTTTCCTATTTATATATCTCTTGTCTGATATAACTGTGTTTGCCATATTATACTCCTGCTGGTGGTTGGGAGGTCTGAAGGAATTGGAAAGGGAAGTATTAGTTAGACTGAAGATCTTTAGTCAGTTGCTCTTTATGGATTAGTCTTTTTATAAGCTTTGAATTATCTGTTGGAAGTTCTAGGATTGCCTTCGGCTTTTCCAGGATATTACATGTTAGATATGTGGGCACTATTACCATACTGAGAACCTCCGGTTCTCACCCATGCGGATTTTGTGATTTTCATATGCAGGACGTGAAGTTTCTTGCTGAAGCATGCTGGAGACTCCTGGACTAGCGAAGATCCTTGGTTCGCGTGACTTTACTTTGGTTTCATGTTTTTGCTTAGATACTTGTTATCTCCACTAAATAATACATATTGTGTCGACTCCTTTTAGAGGTAGTTTTGGACAATAGGTTTTCTGTATTTTTTGCCCTTTGGGTTTCCTTTGGGTTCCTTGCTTTATATATTTACATGTATATATTTCTATTCTCAAACCGGTTATCTTCGCAACCGGGTCTTGAGTTTTGATATTCGTGTTTTTGGCACTCTTTTGTATATATATAATCTCGCTTTAGCTTATTCCTTTATCTGTTACGTTTTTTATCGGAGTGTTGCGTTTTCGAGTTATGATTTTGTTTCACCATTTTTCTTCAAAAGTTCCTAGTTATAATAATCTTTCACACTATTATACGTACTAAATTTTATTTTAGAGGTCGTAATACCTTGCCATCTCTAAATTATGACTTAATTATAAGACTCTGTATGATAGAGTGTTACAATATAAATCATTTAAATTAATTTCCAACAGCAACAAATTAAAAAACAATATTTTTTCTAATTCAATTATAATTTAATACACACAAATATAAGTTATTCAAATTCATTTCCAGCAATAACAACAAACAATATCCTTCTTAATTCAATTATAAGTCAATACACACAAACATAAAGTTGTTTAAATTAATTTCCAGTAACAATAATGAACAATATCCTAATTCAATTATAAGTCAATATACATAAACAATTTAATAAACAGATTAGTGAAACTATATTAGCAATTATATCATGAGAACAATATTCTAATTCAATCACAATTCACATTTTCCAATTAATAAACCAACTATATCAAAATCAATCATGAGATAAAATTAGCAATTATAGGATAACATTAACAAACCAATCATGAGCCAACTATGTCGAAAATCACAATTCATAAATTTTTTGTTAAAATTAAATTTTTCTTACTAAATAAGATAAACTCACATTTTGTTAAACAAAATGCCAAATTCAAACGATGAAACAAGCAGATCATTGAATGTACCAAGACTCAAGGAGGCAGTAGTTAATAGTGGTGCGATATCCAACAGGCAGCAAAAACAAACAGATTCGAGAACCTGAAGACTAAAGAGATGTAGTATCTGAAACGACTTAAAATTATAGAGACAAGACTGGAGAAACAATGATAAAGCGGTGAGAGGCAAAAATGAAGAGACAAGATACGTCAGCAAAGAAAAAATAGAACAGACACAGTATAAAACAGTGATGCAAAGAGAAAAGCAAAATGACAGCGACGCAAGCGTTAAGAAGCTTAACTTAGTATTGGTGGAGAGAATGGACAATGCCGCAGTGACATTGACGATAATGACTCTAGAGTTTGGAATAGAGAAAGAAAATTGAAAAAGGAAAGATAGAAAGTTAGGTATTTAGAAAGTTTGAAAAATTAGAATAATTAGATGCCTGTAATTTATTTTGATTTCTCATTTTTTTATGTTTTTATTATTTTTCAGTTTTAAATTTAATATTAAAATAAGTTAATAAAATAATCATCTTTAATTTGAAATTAGTTTAACATAATAATTTAATATCTTATCAGAGGTAAGGTTAACAAAAGAATTTTGATAATGATTTATTAGAGTGGGATCAATATTAATGTTTGGTCAATTATAATGTACAGATCTAAATTTATACAGATTTTATAGAGATTCCATTTTAATCACAATCTAAGTGACACATGTATATAATGATACAAGAGTGATGTAAATTAGAGAAATATCTTATCAAAAGGGTAATGATAGGTAGACAAAAAATACAGCTAGAACTTGTCTTATTTAGCATTCATTAATTGTCGCAACAATTAATAAATGCTAAATAAGGTAAGTTATGGCTGTTTTTGACTAATTTTCTTTGGTTACTAAATATTTCCGTATCAAAATATTTTAATACCATTAGTTAGTTAAGCATTTGAACAAAGTAGATAGGATTATGCTAACCACGTTGGAAATTCAAATTTTGAAAAATACACAAATATTTGTATTAATTGATTGATATTAATTTATATATCTCATAATTAATTAGGGATAAAATTTTAAAATTCAAATTAAATTATAAAATTTATTATTTTTTAATGTTCACAATCAACAACCATACTTTTAAAAATATTTCTATAATAGTATCTATCATAATTGTAAAAACCGGACCAAACCAGCCGGTTCGACCGAAAAACCGGTGAACCGAACCATGTACCGGTCCGGTTTAGTATATTGACCGTTTGAGGAAATGAACCGGTCAAAACCGGTACGAACCGATCAAACCGGTCAAAACCGGCACGGATCAGAACCGAACCGGTTCAGTCAACGGTCAACCTGCGCGTCGATGACGTCACGCTGACGTCAGCACGCCGGTTGTTAAATTTGAAAAAATATAATGCAGAGAGTAGGAGTCAAACTTGAGTCTTCTGAATTGAAGACCAAGTTGACAACCACTGCGCTACCTATTTCTTTAGTACTACTAATGCTTTTTATAATAT
Organism: Arachis duranensis; assembly: GCF_000817695.3. Lineage (NCBI taxonomy): Eukaryota > Viridiplantae > Streptophyta > Magnoliopsida > Fabales > Fabaceae > Arachis > Arachis duranensis. The sequence goes on from NC_029781.3 coordinate 87,466,093, forward strand.
ATATTTCAATTTTTAATAACTAATACATATATATATATACATGAAAATACTTAACTCAATATTTTTTAAATTAATTATTTTTTAATTAAAGTATAAATTAATTAATTTTAAAATAAAAAATAATAATGAATATAAAAATAAAATAAAAATTATTTATTCTAAGAAAAAAATTAATTTATATAATCATTTAATTATACAAAAATATTTAGACCTTGAAATTATTCTTTGGATATAATTCATAGATTGTTATTCTTATTGTGTCTAATTAAGATACTATATAGTAGTATGAACTAATTATATGTCTATTTTTGTATTAGTTATTTATAGAATTCGACTTAATTGTTCTTAAAATGTTAGTAAAAATATGTATTTTTCAAAATTTAATTTTAGGCTTTTGACTATTTTTATTTTTTATTTACATAATACCGAGTCAACCGGTTCAACCAGTGACCCACTGATTGAACCAGTAACCCAGTGACCCAGTGACTTGATCGATTCGATTACCGGTTCGGTTCTGACAACTATGGTATCTATAGTTTTATATTATTATTTGCATTACATTATAATACTTAATAATTAAATCAATTTAATCATAATAGTATTAATATTAATTTGGATAACTTTTGTAGTATTAATATATCTATTATCGGATATATATGATTAAACTTTATAGCTAAAATCTTGTTAACATATTATCATTATGTATTTCTAAGCTTAACAAAAAAATCTATCTAAAAATATCAGAAAAGGCATTTGTTATCGGTTTATTATTAATAGTCAATTTTGTAAACTTTTTTAGAAGTATTGATTTTTAACTCTTCAATAGAAGTTTTTTAAAATTAAATACCTTATTATCAAGTGATCTATGCTGTTAAATGATAGGATTGTTTTATAGCTATAACAATTGAACCGATAATCGAACCAATTAAGCTATTGATTCATTTATTTATTAGTTCAATCGATGAGTCATTAGTTAAACTGGTTGAACTGATTTTATATAAATAAAAAATATAAAATAATAAAAAATTTAAAGTTAAAATTTAAAATACATATCTTAACTAATATTTTAAAAATAATTAAGCTTCAACAAATTATAATCAATAAGTTATAATCCAGTTATTATTAAATAAGTATATAAAATTCTAGAATCTTTTGTAATAAAAATTTTTAAATTTTTTTATATTAAACTATATTGTTATATACTATATGTATTTATTAAAAATAATACTAATAAATATCATATAATCATAAAAAAATAACTATATTGTAATTAATAAATTTTTTATCTTTTTTATTTATACATATTTAATAATATTTATATTAACAATTATGAATAATAAAAAAGATAAATAATTTAAATATAAGTGAATGTAAAATTAAAATAATATTTAAAAAATGGGTAAAGTATATTTTTTGTCCCTGAAGTTTGATAAAAGTTTTAAAAATATCCTAAATTTTATTTTGTTTCAATTTTGTCCTGAAAGTTTTCGATTTACATCAAATATATGTTCGACGGCTAAATTTTCAAAAAAATTTAGATCAATTTAACAATAATACATAAAAATAATTATGCTTAATTTGCTTGTGTTTAAGGATTGTTCTTATAAAATTGTTGTTGAATTGGTCTTAATTTTTTTGAAAAATTAGCCATCAAGAGTATATTTGATGTAAATCGAAAACTTTTAGGATAAAATTGAAACAAAATAAAACTTAGAAGTATTTTTAAAATTTTTATCAAACTTTAGAGACAAAAAATATACTTTATCCTTAAAAAAATTATTGTATAATTTTACTATATTATTAATAATCAGTATATAAAATAATAAGAAATACCGTGGTTGAGCAACAAGGAGAGCATTCTTATAGTATTTTTTTTTCAAATCAATAATATTACTTTTGTTGATTCACATTTTAAAATTTTTACAGTACCCTTTTTAATACAAGAGTCTAATATTTTTTATTTAATCAAGGTTTAAGATTCACTTTTAACTTGGTTAAAATCTATTAAATAATGAATTGTTTTTACCCATAACATCAAAATATTAAATTATAATTTAGTGATAATAGATAAATAAAATAGTTTCCAGTTTTGATATTCCAATTTTTTTACATATTTATTTTGTTTATCCCTAAGAAAAAAAACTGATTGTGAAGTATAAATAAACTTTTTTAATTATTATATACAGTTATATGATATATTGCTAACGAAAAAATTAAAGAATATATTCTAACAATTTAAATTTTTTATAAAATCTAGAATTTATTATGTCCTTTATTATCAAACAGATTATTTTAACATATACTACAAGAAATAATTTTAATTATAATTAAGGAATATTACTTTTATTTTTAACTGAAATGAGTATTTCTTTTAAAAATAAGTGAAAAATGCATAACTTATAAAACCAATTTTTAATTTTTGTTTTAATGAAAATATTAAAGAAGTAGAAAGATTCCTTGTGATTCCACAATTCAACTCCGCATTAATATTGTAACTAGACGCGGACGGTCACAAAGTTAAAATTACCTAACTCCATCTATTTTATTATGGTTTAATTATACAATAACTAGAACATTGTTAACATTCCAAACTTTCCCAACATCACTAGTCCACTTATGAAAACTAACACGTGTCTTTTAAAATAACCACAAATTAAATTTGTATAAAATCTGTATATTGATAATCTGTATTGTATAATGATCCTGTATATTTTAGTGGGGTAACTAATTATTAGTGTTAAAGAACTACCCAAAAATTTTTAAAATCTTATTAGGGGCATTTATTTCCACTGGCTAATGAATAATTTTATCTTTGATTTTGAGTATATAGTTCTCAAAAAATTTACGTGTTGTACATTAAATAATCCAAAATTTTAAAGTATTATACAAAATATTTTATACATAATACAAACTTATCGATATAATATAGAAATTTTTGTATATAGTACATAAATATTTATATATAACACACAAATTTTTACACATAGTATATAAATTTTTGCTGCGAATGTATTTTGTTAACGAAGTGAATCAATGTTTTGAGTATGTAGTCTTCCAAATATTTTTGTACCGCACATTAGATAATACACAATTTTTTCAGCATAGTACAAAAAAAATTCACATAATACAAACTTATCGATATAATATAGAAATTTTTTTATATAGCACATGAATATTTGCATATAATACAGAAAATTTTGCACATAGCACACCACTACAAAAAAAAAACGTTGGCTACCGTCGAATTTTTCGTCGAAAAAGCAAACAAAATCTTACCGTCGGAAGAAATCGGGCAGTATAAACCTTATCGGTAAATGTTTACTGTCGTCCGATGGTAATTACTGTCAGATTCTGTGATGGATTACCTGCTCAAAAAATCATTTGATTGTCGGCAAATTTTTCCGACAGTAATATTGGCGCCACAATATGTTGTTTCACATACTATTACCGTCGGATTATTTCCTTGATGAATCCGACGGTAATGTTAATTTTTAAAAAAATGTGAAATAAATGGTCAATTTTAGTTTTTTATTTAAATTTATTTTTCATATAATTAATGGTCAATTTATAAATAATAGAAACATGTTATTTAAAATAAATTATCAAATATTTAAATAAATTAAAAGTCAAGTAAATCAAATAAATACAATAAAACAATAAAACGAAGCACTATCACTAAAGATCCAGGTACTCCTCCTCCTCTTCCTCCTCATTCCCATGGCCCTGATGAGGCGGCGCAGAAGGCAGTGATGTCTGTGTGCCACCAGCAGGACCACTGCCACTAATAGGAATGATATTAGCGCCGCACATCTAAGTTTGGTATACCTCCATCTGAGCCTGCATCTGCTAAAGCCACTCCAGCTGCTCCCTCCACTCAAGCCTGACCTCAGCGATCTCCGCGACTCTGCTGGTGAAGGCTGCGGGTGAGCTTTTACACTTGTAGCCTCAAATCAATGCCTTCCTCGGGCTCGGTGGCTTGACTGGTAGCAGAGGCAGACGTTGGCCTCAACGTAGAGGTGCGGGGGCTGCTGGCGAAGAATGACCTCAGCCCATATATGAGTTCTTGTATGGCGCAGAGGCAGTCTCGCACCAAAATGCAATCGGGTTGATGACTGATGCAACAGAGCCATCAACGTCCTCCCCAAACTTTGCTGAGATCGCTGAGTCGCGGCCTCTAGTCTCTGCTTGTAGGACTCCTGTGTAATACTTGCTATTATGATTAGTACGATTCTGTATAGTTAATCTCTAATTTTATATAAGAAGATCAAATGTATGTTTTCTCACATAATGATCCTGAGACTGCTGATTAGCAAATCTCGCTTTGTTCTCCTTCAACGTGTGGATGTACTTGAAAGTCTTCGCCAATATCGTCTCGCGATCCAACGATTTCGAATACACATATTGCATTGAATTAATATAATTAGAATGCCTAGTAATGATATTTAAAGAATACAACCAAGTTAATAACAAAATTAAAGAAACTACATACCAGTCTGGCCTTAGCCTTCATGAAGGTGGCTGAGCCGCCAGTATACTTGGACGACCTGACCGATGCTTTGTTAGCTCTATTGGTGAGATGCCGATACCTGAACCCCTCATCGGTCTCCCAGTGAACTAAGAGCCTTCTTTATTTCTGGTCCGAGCCAGGTTTTCAAGTGATCCCGCCCCTCATGAACATCCTCCAGCATCTGCTGCAGTTGCCGACCCATTCGATGGTCATATATCTTCTTAATGAAGGCATCATGCTCAGCGTCCCATATAAAGTACAACTACACAAAGAAACTTTAAAGTTAGTTAATCAAAATAGAAGATATAAACTAGTTAAAAAGGTTTGAAATTAAAAAAAAAATTGCCGCCCATTTCTGAAACCATCACTCTCTAGTCTTAGAGGGGATCTTCTTGTAGCTGGGCCAGGGATGGTTGTAAATCAGCTTGATGATGTTGGTCATCTCCTAAGTACATGCATTGTTGTTTGGCATAAACCTATCAACAAACCACAAACAAACCAATATGGCAATATAAATTAAAACTTCAGAAGCAAATAACCATAATATATAGAGATTTTTATATAAATTTCGGCAGAGTTTCATCTATAATTGGAATGCGCCACAACTCTATCCATCAACAATTAACTTAAACAGCACCAAATGTCAACAATCAATGAACAACAAGCAATACTCAAGAATCAAGATCCTTAAATCTACTAAACTAGAATCAATAATCAGACACTTTCAGCAATTCAATAATCAGAAGGCATGAAACACTTTTAGGCATTCAAACCTACAACCCTAAATCCATGAAACTAGAATCAATAATCAGACACTTTTAGCAATTCAATAATCAGGAAATATAGAAGACTTAAAGTGATAGTTACCCCATACTGCCATCAGGCCAAATCGTTAATTGTATGATGGGAGGTGGTGGAGGAGCATCAGCTGCCTCACTTCTGCGAGAAGACTCTAGGGCCACGACTTTCATTGCTGGAATCGGCATCGCCGTGGCAGTGGGCTGCTGAGCGGTTGGAGGCAGCGTCCTTGCCGTAGACGGAGGGACGTAGTTTGCGATTAAGGACCATGATGAATGGCTGGTCCGATAAACCCGCAACCTGTGACGTCACCAGAGTAGTCGGAGTAGAGGAAAAGGATCCAAAATTCCCAGGGGTAACAGAAGAAACCCTCCCTCTACCACGTCCACAACCAGTAGCCTGATCTACAACACCTCTACCTGTCATCATGTCTGCAAATAGCATACCAATTAACAAAAATTCAGAACAACAAATCAACAATAAATTATAATAATACCAATGTAATTCTTACAACTAATACCACAACATTAAGTTTAACATTTGATAATCTAAACAGCAAGTGTCATAAAATACAACCATTTCAACCATAATGTGCATTATTGAATCTAAATCAGATACTAAGTGTGAAAAACACTTCAATCAAGCAATTTGACATTTACATACAACATACATACTCAAAACTCAATTAGTAAATAATTTTTGCACATTATAAACCTTTATCACAAAGAGATTTAATTAACGCACATACATCAAAGATGCAAAATCAACGCAACTAACTAACAGTTGACAATTCAAATTCAAGTCAATGCTATTCAACCAAACTTCAGCAATTGTTCAATAAAACAAAGTCTGTTAACATCAATTCACACAAATTCAGCATATTCAACACAAAATTGGTAGCATTATCTATCAATTCATTCAATTTCCAACACTTTTAGCAATATAACACAAACTAATAATTCTAAAACTAACCTATCTTAACCACCCAAAATCCATTAAAATCAGAAAATTAACTAACTAAAATTAGACTAATGAAACAACCTAACTAAAACAAAATTTGAAGAAGAAAGAAAAATAGAGTTTAAAAAAACCTGGAATGTAGAACAAGGAGAGAATAGAGAAGAGGTGAAGATGTAGTGGCACTATGATGTTGCTAGAACTAGAAGTGGCAAAAGAGTAGTCGCGAAAGGCTAGGGATCTTGTCAAAGGATGGGCAGCAACGGCACGATGATGGTGGGGGCGATGGTGGTTTGACGACACGAGGAGAAAGTAGAAGAGGGGAAGAAGGAGAAGAAGGGAGGGGTCGGCAGTGGGTTGACGGCGATGAAGAGGGGGCTGTGATGTTGGTGGTATCGGCGGTGGTAGATGGTGGTGATAGGGACAGTAGAAGAAGTGAGAGAGTGAAATTTGAATGAGGGAAAAATGGTTAACGCTTTTGATTTATGTCCCACATACCGTCGGAAAAATTCGACGGTAAACCATTGCGGGTTACCAAAACGCATCATTTCACTAAGTTGGTTTACTATTGAATTTTTTTGACGGTAAATCTGACGCTAAAAGACGCCCCAATATATTTTTGTTTACTTCCAAATATTACCGGCAAAGTTTCCATCAAAAACTTAAATTCACCGGTTATTATATAACCTTATGAATTTGACACTGTTTTCGACGGTAAATCTGCCACCATTCTGCGACGCTAATTCCGACGGTAAATCCGACTGTACTCAGTATTTTTCTTATAGTGCACAAAATTTTTTTGTATATGTTTTGTTAGTTGCGGAGTCATTATCCTAGGTATGCAGTCTTCCAAATATTTCTGTGCTATACATCAGATAGCTCACAATTTTTTAAAGCATAGAACAAAAAATTTTGTACATAACACAAATTTAACGATATAACATAGAAGTTTTGCATATAAGACACAAATATTTGCACATAACACACAACTTTTGCACATAGCATATAAATTTTTGTTGCAAATATATTTTGTTAGTTTGGTGAGTCAATATTATAGATATGTAGTTCCCAAAAATTTTTTATGTTGCACATCAAAATTTATATGCTGTGTATATTTCATTAATTAGACGTTGATGTTTTGGGCATGTGATCTTTCAAAAAATTTTTAGCTATATACTAAAATTTATGTGCTCTACTTTTGTGAACATTTATAGAAGAAGAAGATGACGATGACAAGGATGATAGTAATGATAATTAAGGAGGATGAGGAGAAAAAAAAAAGAAAATTAAATAAGAGAAGAAGTGCCTGTATGTTCGAAAGAGAAAAAGTGCATGAGGACTTAATTAAAAACTTAGTTTAAAAGATGCTTGATCGCCTAGCTTTATTGAAAAATATTACAATAGATCTTTAGTAACATTTATAGTTATAGTAATTATTTACCATTTTTAATATGTAACAATTTATTTTTACATTCAACATTCGAAATGTATTATCAGTAATTTGAATACGTAAAATATTATAAATAAATTTATAATAAATACAAGATATAATGAGAAGAAAACCAATAAGCAAATTATAAATTGTTTCCTTTAATATTGTCTAAAATTTTCATAGAACAATCATAAAAAAATTAGATCATAAAATCAAAATCTTTTTTAATTTGTCATCATCAATCAATATAACTAGCTCAAACAAAAATTTTTCATAGAACAATCATAAAAAAAATTAGATCATAAAATCAAAATCTTTTTTAATTTGTCATCATCAATCAATATAACTAGCAGCTCAAACAAACAAGTTAGTGAAAAAATCTAAGTCTTCTCTAAATTATTATTATCAATCAATATTATAACACATTATTTTCTTTTCTATTTTTAAATATTTTTTTACGATAAAATATAGATAACTAACTCTACGTGCAGCCAACTTGAACAATTTTTCAAAAAAATATGATTTTGAAATTTAAAAAATAAGGATTAGATTCAGAAACATAAGTCACCCAAAATTAACTCCTACCGTGACCTCCCGCTCCAATTACTATCTTTGCTGTGACCACCGTTGCGTTACATCCATCCCTTCCACTGCGTCTTTCGACGACACTGGTCACTCATCATCCAACCCTGATCGTTAGCAACATCCGACCTTCTACTTCTCCTCCGTGCTGCCGACCACTACTACACAAACCTCTTTCGTGAATGCAGCACCGAAAATGCACGCACACAACGTCCTCCCTTCGAGAACGCAACGCCCTCCCTTTGCTGCATGCACGCCCATCGCGAACACATCAACCTCCACACATGACGTTCTTCTTCTTCGTAACCGTCGTCTAGGTTTTGGATAATTCTTTTAACTAGTTTTAGATGTTTCTTTTTCCTAGCTTTTGGCTACATTTTTTATATGTGTTTAGATATTTCTTTTTCTTCTCTTTAGACTTTGGATTATTTTTTAATAGTTTTAGATTTTTTTCTTATTTTTTAGATGTTCTTTTTCCAATATTTTTTATGTGTTATTTTGTTAGGTTTTGAATTTTTTAAATAATTTTGGATATCTATTTTTTATTAGATTTTGGATGTATTTTTGTTACGTTTCAGATGTTTCTTTTTATTAGGTTTTGGACATTCTTTTTACAACGATTTTGATTTTTTGTTTTTATTTGGTCTTAGATTTTTTTTTTTACATTTTAGATATTTTTTTCATTTGATTTTGGATGTTTCTTATAATAATTTGAATTCATGTTTTCTCCAAAGAGAAAATTAAAAAAAGGCCTATTTTTTCTTTAATGCACTTTCTTTTAAAAAAAGGCCTATTTCTTTCATGCGTAAATGAGAGGAAGAAAAAGGAGAGAATTACACCTGAGACAGAAGAAAAAAAGGAGGAACCGTGTGAGAGAAAGAGGGAAAGATGAGGTAATTTTGCTGAAATTAATGAGAGTAGGGTGGACCACGTGTTATAGGTGAAAGTGGAGTTTGTTTATTAAATTTTCAATTTTTGTATTTATGTATATATTTATATATATTTATATACGGTGATTGAAATTAATAACTAGGTGGCTTCTATGGTGGCACGGACTTGGGTGGTTAAGGGTGAATGATTGTTGACTGACAAATGATGTGACGACAGGTGATATGATGGAACATGCCGGTAAAGTGTTTGAACGTGGATTCAACCAAAGGATTTAAGTTTAAGTGCAGTAACCGTGAAAACTTTAGGAAAACTTTCACATGTGCCATGGACTTTTTTGGTACAGCAATATAGTAAGTATGGTCTAGGTAGCAGTCAACACTTTGTCATATAGTAATGAATAAAAAGTCTAAAATGTCCTTAATTATACTGTAAAATTATGGTTGAAACTAATGTGAGAAAGTTTGGCTCTGATGGCTGAAAGCTAATGGACTATTTATCTACCAACCCAACAGACCTTATAAATGGGCTTAGGTTACTAAATAATAATAAAACTGTGATCAATTTTGTATTTTATTAATGAGAAGATGGTATTTAACATTGTTAGGATAAATGGTGATGGACCGGTTGAAAGAACCCGGACCCGGTTGTGATATTATTATTTTTGTTTTGTTAAAATGTTAAGTAGTGTCGTTTCCAGGTAAAACAGCCCCCAAAACCAAAAACCAGCCTTCCGTTCCCACCATGTGCCCTAATGTAATGGCGATTAATCACCCCCAAGGCAAATCCAGTGGCTCATATCTTTTCTACGACTCTCTCCGTGAAGCACAGGTGCTGTCGGTGTGACGTCTTTAGCTGTGGCCGTCATAACCAAACTGTATGGTCTTAGTGTGGTGGTCTTGCAATTGGTCATGTGTAGGGCGGACTGTGTCGCAACCTTATCGCATGCGGCATCGCTCCTTTCCAGCGTTCGTCGTAGCCGCAGGCGGAAGAATCGGGTCTCGGAGATGTTCCTTGTCGCCGCTCTATGTGTTGTCACCGTTCGCACTCACACGGACGCCTTCGATGTGGTCCTCCTCGCCGTTTGAGAAGCTTATACTGGATGTGGTGAGTTGCAGCAAATTTTCCTGTTTTTGAAATTTGTTGCCGTAATTCTTATTACATTAATGTAGTATGTTGTTGTGGCTGAAACTTGAATTTGCTAGTGAATGTTAAATTTGTTGATGAAATTTGTTTCTGATTAATGATCATCACTAAACATTGTATTTGGTGCCGTATTGTTGTAATTATCAGTTAGAGTACATGTGAATTTGTTACTGTGTTTCTTAATCATGAGGTAGATTATTTTTTTCTGAAAATCATCTCTGATTTGAAGTTTTTATGATAATTGCACCTTGAATTTTGGAATCTATCTTGCTAAAAGAATCACGTTCCTAAATTATTTTTGCTGATAAAAACTATGATAGTTGAATTTGTGATTGAAAATAATCAATGAGATGAATTTGTTTCTCTAACAATAGTTTTGAATTTGGTTTTTAGTCAGTTTGTTTGGGTGTGTTTGGTTTAGTGTTAGGGAAGAGAGAAGCGCGTTTGAGTCTCTTAAAAGTTTCATCTTTATATTTAGTAAGTCTTCTTTTATGGAAGTGATTAGCTTCTGTGTTCACGTTCATGTTAGCCTGTTGTCGTTGGAAAATTAGGTGAGAAAATTACATTTTCTACCAGGATAGTGGCAGCACTTGAAAAATTTTGTTTAGGGAAGCAAAAATTTTAACATAAAAAATAAATAAAAGCATTATAGAAAAAAAGTTTATAAGTATCACAATATTTTCATATTTTGTTATTACCATAACAATAAATGAATTCCTTTAAAGATAAATATTATAAATTATCCTAAGCGATATTTTTCAAATTATAAGTGATTGAAAATCTTGAATATATAAATTAGAACAACATCTTTTAGTATTTTTTAAATATAAATAATTAAACCATAAAAAGTTTTTTTTTCATCTCATTCCTTAAAAATTGCATGAAAAATAAAATAAAATTTAAAAAGTAAATCGATTATTGTAATAATTATGATGATGATGAATTGTTCTAGTTATTGCAATAGTCCATCATGTTAAATTTGAGAAATTATTCAGTGAATGGATGAAGAGTCGAACATAGGTTCCTTTAAATTGTTATCTATGACTTTTTGCCAAATGAGCTTCTTATATTATCTGTAGTACTTTTTTATAAGATTTTGTAAGAGACGTGTATGCGGACAAAAGATATGAATAGAGGTGGAAGAGGAATGGCATGTTGCATAGGCAATGTATAGGAAAGAGGCAAGTGGATGGTGACCAGTAGGGATCATTGGACTAACCTCGAGGCAATGGGTTTCGAAGAACAGTTACTTAGTTTGTAGTTAAAGGATTTTTTTCCTTAGCTCCCCTCCTCTTGTAAATATTATCTTTCCCGCTCATGTGTCTCATACATCCAAGTATTATAGACATGCATGCATTTAATTAACGTGCTAATTACAAATAACAAATAAAATAAAATACATATATTAAAATCAAATCCATGGAATACATGGCACATGATAAATATATATAACAAAGATAAGTTAATCATAATAAGAAGTGAATTAATACTCGCAAATGTATTTAATAATGTAAAGTTACGTTTATTAAATATGTAAATAATAATACACGGAATGGTTTTGGTGTTAAGTTTGTTACTGTGGGCTGTAGGATTCATGGATTATGCTTGTTTTGGGTGCATTTACAGGAAGGTATGTATGACATGAGGATTGAAGCTAATGAAACTATAGCTGAATGTCAAGGAAAGGAAGATCCGATTTTTCATGAATTGAACGGAGTGGAAGGTCTCCAAGTAGAAGATATCCTTCAAATGAAATTTTGTACTCCTGAAGAAGCACGGTGTTTTTATAACAGCTATAGCCGAATGAAGGGATTTGCCACGAGACAGGGGAAAGAGGTACCGAATAAGGCCGGAGAGATCGTTAGGTATACGTTCGTGTGCAACAGGCAAGAGTTTCGTGATAAGAAATGGTTGGAGGTGGCTGATCGAAAGAGGGAGCACAAGGTAGTGACTTGTTGTGGCTGCTTAGCTGAGATGAGAATTAAGCAAAAAGATGGCAGTGGCAAGTGGTACGTGTCTCGGTTTTTGGACAACCATAACCATGAGCTCATAGCTGGGAAGTATGTCGACTATTTGAGGTCGCATAGGGTGCTATCTGATGTTGAAATTGCTCATCTGACTAGCTTGAGGGAGGTGGGTATAAGCATACCAAAAATATATCAGTCATTTGCAGCACAGGTTGGCAGTTTTAACCTCGTCAGGTTCACTAAGCAAGATATGTATAACGAGGTTAGAAAGCAAAGAAGCTTGCAGAATGGGGTTGTTAATGCAGCAGTTGACTATTTGGAAGGTGTAGCTCGTGTGGATAACAGGATGTACTGGAGGTATAGGCTAGGGCAGGACAACAATATGTGCGACCTGTTCTGGAGTGATGGCCGTAGTTAGTTGGATTATGAAATTTTCGGCGATGTTCTTGCATTTGATGCCACATATGGTCGAAACAAGTACAATCTCCCTATGGTTGTGTTTTCAGGAGTGAACCACCACAATCAAACCTGTGTTTTTGGGGCGGCAATGGTATCGTGCGAAACACAAGAGTCCTACATTTGGGTATTAGAAAAGTTTCTGGAATGCATGGAAGGAAAACCCCCAAATGTAGTCATCACGGATGGAGATCCAGCGATGTGCATAGCTATTCACGAGATCTTTCCCAAGGCCCACCACAGGTTATGTGCATAGCATCTTCTGCGGAACGCCACATCAAACATATGTGACCCACGCTTCACCCATCTTTTTAGGCAATGCATGCTTGCTGACTTGGAGGTTGATGAGTTTGAGGCACATTGGGATGCTATGTTGGACGAATGTGGGATAAGGGAAGTCGAGTGGGTTCAGGACCTCTACCGGCGAAAGCATTCTTGGGCGACTGCGTACATCAGAGGCCGCTTTTTTTCGGGTATACGCCAACGTCTCACTGCGAGTCACTTCACGCGAAGCTTGGTAGGTTTGTGGAGAGTGGGTATGGCATACTTGAATTTGTGACAAACTTCCAAAGGTGCATCGATTTTTTGCGTGATAATGAGGATGAGCTTGATTTTCGTTCCTCGTATGGGACCCCAGTGTTACAAACTGAATTTGTCGATCTTGAGAAGTCGGGTTGGACAAAGTACACCCGAAAAATGTTCTTCAGATATCGGGAAACTCTTAGGAGATGTGTTCGAGTTAAGATTTGCCACTGCGATGTTAGTGACAGCAGGGAAGTGTACATCCTTCAAAAATATAGAAGGCACGAGCGAACCTGGGAGGTAAGGTGGGAGAGGGCGAGTAATTAATTCAGTTGCGGATGGATATCACATCCCTTCCCGACACGCTGGTTCTCTGTAGATGGTCGAAAACGACAAAGTTGCATTATGAAATTGTGGGAACTCTGGCTGACCCGAACGACCACACAACTACATACAGAACAAGATTAGGCGCATTTGCTCAGTTATGCACAAGACTTGGTCGGGTAGCATGTCTCAGTGATGACGACTTCAAGGATTACTCAAAGAAGATACTCAATGATGCCCTCCGATTGGAGATGAAGCACGGGCTAAGAATAGCGGAGGAAACCGTTGTTTTTGTCTCTGATGTTGGCATGAAGGACCCCATTCGTGTGAGAACTAAGGGCACCGGTCGTTTAAGCCAGCTGTCGACAACAGTGGGAAAGAAACGACGTAAATGCAGTACCTGTGGACGACTTGGTCACCGAAGGACTCGATGCCCAAATGGGACGAACAAAACATCAATGTGTTGAGGTTAGAATGACTTTACAACTCTGTTTCAATTATTTGTAGTATTTTTTTGTTGCCACATAATATACTCGCACCTTGTCAGCCTGTCATGCAACCATTCAATAACTAAAAACCACATGTGGGTTTATATACTTGTGCCCCCTACAATTGCTTGGGTCTGATTTACTTACTTTGTTCCTTTTTACCTATAGCAGGCCGAGCAGAGCCATCCGGATGGCAAAGATGCCGCCCCCTGAGTCAGTTTTGATGGAGTCAGAAGATTGTATGGTCCCCTAAGCAGATCAATGCGCTTTGATGTGGGTTCTGGCAACTACACATGTGGTCGTGTGTGAATTTATATTTTGTTTTGCAGCTAGAGTTTATCTTATTCTAAGAGATATTGATGTCTGTGTTGTATGTACATATATTATTATTTTGAGTTTAAATCCTTTTTACGGTTGAAAGTGGAGTTTCTGTTACAAACATTTCAACTAATGTTGCCAAGGTGTGTGTGAAGTGTGTTTCTTTATTTTTGTTGTGATTCTTCTTTCCGTGACAAAGATGGTGTTTTTTTTTTCATGCATCTTATTCATGACACGTTTGTTTTTGTTGATGAGGTGTGTGGGTTTGAGTTCATTTTCCATGATAGTCTATATTAATATAATCGGACCTCTCAAGAGAAATTTAATGACTCACACCACTAAAGCAAGACATATTTGCTCACCACCGCGAATTAACAATACAAATTAAAGGGAGACATGCAGGTGCTCACCAGGTGCTCACCACAATGATCCAGGGATTGGGAATCCAACTTCACTTTAGGATTCGTTTTATTTAGTACTAGGGGCTCACCAGGCACGATTAAGTTTAAGAAATTAATTTTATATTTTTATTTTAATAATAATTAAAAATAAATTATAACGAAATAAAATATTTTAAATTATTAAACATGTAAAATGTTAAAATAAACAAATTTAAATTAAAAAATAAAATTAAAAAAATATTAATTTAAAGTTATTAATTAATTATCGCTATTATCCCAACTCTTATTTTTGTTTATCACTATGATCCATAACAACCATTATGTTAACTTTTGAGTTATTAAAGATTTGCTAAAAGAATTTTTTTTCTTCTTTGATTTAGATATCTAGATGTATATCTATTATATAGATCCTTATCATTTTTCAAACTATCTTTTTAAGTTATATTTTATTTCTTTCACACAAAAATTTAAGATATCAAGTATTCAGAGTTTTTGTTAATCAAATTATAAAACTTGTCAATAATTATAAAAAAATAATATCGAATACATCATATCTTCTTAAAAGAGTAATATTATTTAGACACTACTTAATTTGAAGCAGATATAAAAATTTAAATTTAAAGAACTCTTCTTCTCGCATAATTTTAATTGTTCAATTTTTTTAATTTTATATTCAATATCTTAAATCATCTTTTGTTCCATTATTTTTTAAAAAAATTAATTTTTATTTTCATTATTTTTTACTATTCTCCATACACATATTTATCATTATTTTTTTTAATTAAGTAAAATAAAGATGGGGAGAGAGTACTACATGTACTCCATAAAATAAGGAAGAGAACAATTACGTGTTGTGGCACTAATACATTCAAAAGTTTGTGTCAGCAATTAGTAATTCCTACAAAGATGTATGTGAGTCAATTTTGTTACCTTCAGATATAAGCAAATCATTAGAGTTGGGACACACATACATTAAAAGATCCATAACTAGGGCACTACAATTGCAGAAGCAACTTTAATAACTATTACATTCAAAAGCATGACCATACATATAATCAAAAGGTTGGTGTGTGGATAGTGTGCTCCCCCCACTATACGAAGGACCACTCTTGTCCACACTGAACCACACAAGCTAAACAAGAGATAGACTAATCCTACCATCACCTAGCGAATTTAGATGCTCAAAGGAGCATGTTTAGACTTCTAAAGCAACATATACTGACTATTGCATTCGGCGGATGACAGCTACCGACGCTTTAGTTCTCCAAAAGTGTTGGTTCAACGTTCGGACAGATTAGTCCTGAACACAGAGGAGAGTGCGCCAAAGACCCGCCGTATTAGACTCGACAACCTTCTTCTTCTGATTCCACTCGGATATGACGATAGTTGTGGCAGTTTTCATCTGGACTTTTTCGCTTATCATGACACCGATGTTCCTAACATCAAAATTCGCATCCTGTTGGAGCCAATGAAGGCACCACACAGCCACGTCTCCACTGCATGTGCAAATTATAGCAGGTTTAGTCTTATCAGTTGTGGTTGGATTATCGAAAGAAACATATAGGCCATAAAAATAGTTTAAAGTAGGCCATACATGTTATGTATAGTTGGGGAATTCTTTGGATATTCAATTGGTCCCCACATTGTTGGGTCTGGGACAATATGGGTGAAGCTCCCGACATTCTGCTCTTACCTAAAAATTTGGGAAAGCGTGATCATCTGCAAAGAGGAAAAAACACAATCATTTGCAAACTTAAATAGGACTCTTGTTATCATATGATTTAATCATGAGTTACGGTTAAAAGGTTCAATAGGGACTAGCTGTGGTGCGCATGTTGCGCTCCCTTCTCTCAACTGTCTCATCAGATTTGGTAACATCAAGACAATAAATTTTGCCTTTTTTAACATCCAGGACCATTATGTACCAAGAGTCAGGGACCTCATATATGGGAATGATGACCTATAATAACAACAAGGTACTGTCATTAACTTGCATAGAACGATGCATCGGGATACAAGCATAGGATGATGTGCCATTATGAATTATATAAAAACATCCAAAATACCTTCTCCAGTTGAGTGGTTACCGGCATCCAACGGCACAAGTATGTCCTGACAATGACATCAAGTGGTTTCAAGCGAAGAACATCATCAGCAAAAGGGGATGGAAGGAGCCAAACTCTTGGGGGGATTTCTCGGGTAGCTTTCAATGAAGCCATCATGACAACAATGTTCACAATCTGTGTCAGTGTAAGAGTAAACACAAGCACGTGAGAAAAGAATGTAGTGGTTCAGAAACAAGAGATTAATAAATGTACACAAGATTCATGCATCTGGTGAGGTGAATGTTTAGGACACAGGGAATGTAGCTATCCCCTTGGGACTTCTTGTTCGGAGAACTTGAACAGAATTTCCCTGTGACAATAGGTACATGTGTTCAATAACAAGTCCACATATGAACCACAAATTTGTTACAAAATAGCCATTAACACTGTCTATCAAAGTAAGTTCATACCCATAGTTATCTGTCTTTCCAAATATATACGCAGCGATACGACACTCGTCCATTGTCAGGTCCATGTCAGCAGTCGGATCAAAAACCATCTCAAACGACTACAAGGTTTAGGGATAGCGGATAGGAGGTTACTTTTTAGAAAAAAGCAGAACGATTTATAGGTGAGTCCATGTGAAGTTGGTTTACCATGGGAATTAGAAACACAGGAGAGTCGGATCTAGAGATTAGGCCAGGGCGTCGGATTCCTTTTCCACTTGCTCTCCTTACCGGAGTGGTGCTATCAGTCCTGGGAAGAGCTGACATGTTAGGTGGAGTGGGAACGACCACGCTGGGGTCGGAGCACACTTTGACTCCCTCTGATGGCTCTATCTTTGCATGTTTAGTGGCTCGAGCCGACATTGGCGATAACGAAAACAGTTCAGATACCAAGCTTGTGCAATCAAGCTGGTCAGAGTTGGGTGGCTCATTAAAAGCCTGCATTATCTGCATGCCAAGTATTATAAAATGTTTATATCAGTCTTACAATATCTATGTATATCCTTGGTTTTCAGGTATACATGAATGTGTAATGCAAAATAATTTAATGCGTACCTTTTCAGTAGAGTTCCGAACTGGGTCAAGGCTCCCAATGCTACCGCCAATGGACAGTTTTGGAGTTTCGGATGACGAATGCAGCAATGGCCTCATCGGCAAGCAAATAGAAGGCACTGGTGGGACTGGCCTCGGCGTTGAGAGTGACTCGTCAATGATAACATCATCATCGTATCCTGGTGAGTTGGGGAATATGACATCCCACATATAACCAGGGCCATCTTTGACCTTAACCTTGCCTTTATTTCCAGGGTTGATCTGATGGGTGTACGATTGAATCTTCAAATCAGTTTGGACTCTCATAGAAGGTATAATGTGAGCTCCGACGGACGCCTGAACTGTGCCTGCAACATTCCGAAATCTAGTACCAGCACCTCCTGTGTTTGGCATATGTTATGGCACAACTTGGTCACTTCCATTAGTTGTAGCCTTCCATTCAACCATCATTTGGACTTGACTAACATCAGCAACCAGGCCAGCTATTGGCTTCTGCATCTCTTCCAGACACTCGTCAAGGACCACTGACCTAGCCTCGATCCTATACAAAAGCAACTTGAACGTCAGACGAATCAGATTACATAAATGACGTATCAAAGTTAACATGTGATGCGACTCAAATACTTTCTTAGTTGTTAATTGGAAAGTTAGTTTACAACCCTAAACTAATGAAACATTTCTGGAAAAAAATAAAGGAACACTCAGAGTTACTAACCTACACCGTTGCCAAAATCATGCGAACCATCTCAATGTGAGCATCATCGGAGTCGACATCTTCCTTTTGAACAGCCTTATCAGCTCCATGGGCCGACTATGTCGCAACATAGCGCAAGAAACCACGACTAGTCAGAGGTCAATGAAGGCCTCTATTCAAAAAAATGAAAGAGACCATAGAGGAGAGAAACTCACCACGTCTGTTTCAAGCTCTAGATTGATGTTCTTGGTACGTGCGTCCCCAGCGGTGTGCTTGCAGGAGGGAGTCAGAGGGGACGACTGTAACACCCTAACTTTTGGCACGTCATGATTGTACCAAAAGTAAGGCATTACTGACCTGTTTTCCGTATTTACTATTTAATACTGAGCCTTTAGTTCGATTTCACGTTTCAGTTTTTGAGAAAAAGCCGAAAAATTTTGTTTCTATAAATTAAAATCATATATAAAGATCTCCAAGCAATACTAGTCACATAGTTGTTAATAATAATAAATATCATACAAAAGAATTCAAGTGAAACTCAGATACAACTCCTATTCCTCTGTATAAAATAAAATCTTAACTAACAAAGGCGAGGGAATTCTAGGAAAGCTAAGACTAATAACCGCCCGCAGCTTCAAACTGAGTCTTCGAACCTGTGTCACTGAAAGGGTGGAAGATTTTGGGGTGAGAACAAACCACGCGTTCTCAATAGGGATTGGGAATGCCGTAAGAGTAATGAAATAAAATGCAAATAATTAACTTACTTAGTAAAACTATTATGTTAAACCTTTGGAAATACTTTTATTTCTACTTTAGATAAATAATTACTTTTCTTTAAATTCCTAAACTCAAAACAGATCTTAATCACAAAATTAGCCATACCAACCATCTCTCAGTCACATAATCACTTTTCAACCACAACATCTCACCTCAATATATCCGTGAACTAACAGCACAAGTAAGGGATTCAAACCATCATACAAACAAGTCACAACAAGGCAAATAGCACAATCACAAAGAAATAAGATAAGCAAGCGCAATCAAATGCAAATGTGCAAACAACATGATGCATGTCTATCCCTAATGCAGGCCATGAGCTCATGTGTCGGTTGCCTACCCGCTCCCGACATTACCCGGGCACAAGTCCCAGATATGGCTTTCCAGATGCATACAGTGTGCTTATAAGTCGTACGGCTAGGCCGCACACAGTGTGACTTTAAATCGTACGGCTAGGCCGCATACAGTGTGACTTTCCAAATCAATAAGCGTACATCTGAAAAACAGTTCTCAGTGTGTGGGCGTCCCCACTTTACATTTGACACTAAGGCCCAAACAATATCACATTTGCTCTCCTGTGGCAGTCATTTCATTAATTCATACATTCCTTTAATCTTTGTTCTCTGCTCTCCTGTGGCAGAGATTCCTTTAATTTTCTTTCTTTCCTTTACTTTTCGTTCTTCCTCTTCTTTTCTTTCTTATCAAATCGAACTTAAAACATAACTTAAAGCAAAATCTCTTCTCAAAAGATTGAGTTTGAAACATCATACTTTTCTTAATAAATCGGTTTGAAAACAAAACTCTTTTCGTAATAAATCAAAAACAAGTAATATTCTTAAATTAAATTTGCTTTTAAAACTAAAGGAAATTCATTTCTTCATTTAGACTTTACAAATCCCTCCAACCATACTCGTTTAACATTTAATACTAACCAAAATCACATTCTTCCGTATTTTTACTAGCCCTTCATCAGCACCTATTCATTATCATGCTAATACCAAAATCAGTTACCATCCACTTTCATAACCATAAATTTCAGCATCGAACACAGTCTCAATTCAAATCCAATTCATAAACTCAAATCACATTTCAATTTAACAAGTAACACCAAATTGACCAACACTCACAACTACAATCAATTCTCATAAATTAAACACACAAAACACGTGTAAATTATTTGCAATTACTCAATAAGCTTTTTGGCATTCTTAAATTAAAAACTTGTAATTTTAAAATAAAATCCCCTACCTCCGTATGAAATCAAAATCAACGAAAGCTCCGGAGAAACTTTCTGACCGAGCTGCTGAAGAAGAAAGCTTCAGAAATCATCTGTGCCTCCTAAAACTCCAGTTAGCCGAACTCAAGGAGAAGAGGAGCTACGTCACCGTCAACTTCCACCGATCAAAAGTGACGCCAATACGTAGAAGAGGAGGATACGAACACTTTTACCGGATTAGATTTTTTATTGGAGTTACGGATCTCAAGAAATCGAAGTCGAAAACCTTATGGTCATGGAGGTTCTCTCTTCCTCACTCTCGGTTCCTTTCTTTCCTTTCAAGTTCAGTGACAAATGAAGAAAAGTGAATATGGATTCTTGATTATGTGGCATTAGTTTATTAAAATAAAAGGACATGTGTCATATATATATATATATATATATACCTATGAGCCACACTTCTTATTTCTTTTCTTATGGCTTCGGTGGAAGAAAGAAAATGGTAATGAAATTATATGATTATTAAGATACATGTGTCATATTTATATATATAATAGCTAAATTTGGCTTTCCTTATCTTTCCTTTGGTTTCCTTAAGGCTTCGGCCAAAGGAAGCATAATAATAATAATAATAACTATAAAAGATTAACTTAATTTTGCCTTTCAAAATAGTTTTTAATAAATAGTTCAAATTAATAGAATAAGTTATAATTAAATTAAACTTCAATAATCATAAAATTTTATTTAATTATTTTTGTTAAAAATAATTTTTTTAAAAATAAATTCTCAATATAATATAATAATTTATAAATAACTAATTACTTAATTTTTAAAAATCCGAGGTCTTACAACGACACAAGCCTGCGCACCACATACGTGTCATTAGTCCAACACAGACTCCATAAAGATCTAATATCACCGAGAAGATAATAATTTTAAAAATTTTTACTTTAATATAACGTATTCAACTTCATGCAAACCAAACAAATTGAAACACGTACCCATCCTCTTCTGCTAGAAGGTGAGACTCTGTCAGAGCATCCATGGTTGTCCCCCTAAGCAAGCACAATGGTAAAAAGTGTTTGTCAAGAAATGTGATACCGAGATAATGAGATGGTGATGGATGTGAAGAGAGGAGACACCACCTAAACCAACTTATATAATGAACGATCAAAACCTCCAACAAAAGGGATTTACATCAGAAAAGACACTCACTCGTAGCATTGGCCGACTAGCTCTAAGGACAAATTATTGGAATTGCCCTTCCTTCCTAAAAGACCATGCAATTTGAATTTTCATTTTCCTTGTTTATTTAAGCACGTGTTCTAATAAGGAAGTTAAATGACCAATTATTCACACTGTGCAAAGGAACTGATCATTACCAACGTCAACACTTTCGAATTTCAATTTTTTGGAGGAAATCCATCTCTTTCGATGGCGCCAACTATTCCTCCTACCAACTCTAACACCCTCGTCATACATCTATCGGCGGATAAGGCGTGACGTGCCTATTGGTATATCATGATCGTTGCACCCCTATCTGTGACGAACACGTCAGATCAAACACTTCACATAATCTTCTAAAAAGATTTGCATCTACGATTACCTGCTAATCGTTGCTTTTTTTCGGCGTTATGGCAGGAAGTCATCATCCACATCCCAGATTGCGTGGATGAACCATGTCCACACATAACTCCGTTTATTCTGAAGAGTCATTGTTGGTTCGTCCCGAATTTTCGGCTTCAAGTACTTGGTACAGAAGCGGATTAGAAATCTACTTAGACAGAAGTCGGCGATGACTAGTGTGATGACTTTGGATGGTGACAGAAAACAACCATATCCCTGCCCTAGTTATTGCATACTTGAAACTTGATGCCTAAACGTATACTTCGATAAAGAGACAAGGAAGTTGCATCAGCAAATAAGGGTGTCTTTCTTTAGATTATTTCTTATCTTTATTTACGTACATAATTATACTTTTTTTAATAGAATTTTTATCCCTCATTGATCATATAAATTTTTTATTATTTTTATTAATACATATTTTTTTTGTACTTTATACATTTTTTATTATATTTTTACATTAGTATATATTTTATTTATTATTATTCATTTTTATAACATTAATTTCATTAGAAAGTTATACTTAAATATAAGAAAAAATACTAAAGAAAAGTACTAAAAAATAATCGGATTAGTTTTTTATTTTTACTAAAGAAAAATAAAGATTATTTCATTTCAATAATTCATGATACTAAAATTAGCTTGTCACTGACTCACCGTTATATTATTTTAAAATAAAATATTATTTGGTTAGAATTAAGATGTAAAAAATGGACTTTATACGTTTTTAAATTTTGTTCAGATTTTAAGAAGTTTAAATTATACTTTTCCCATTTCTAGATGTTATTAAACAAACATTAGTAAACTTACTTGAATTCATTTTCTTTATAAATCTTTAGTTGACGATTTGTTTTTAATAATAAGAAAATTATATTTATTTCTTTAATGATTTAACCACAATATTTATATTACTCTATTCGTATGGTTTATTTAAATATATAATTTGAAATAAATAACGCTTAAAATTTTTTAAAAGAACAAATTTTACAATTTTAAATTTTAAATTTATCCAACATATGTACAACATGGCTTCTTATGTCAATATAATGTTCTTCAACACTATTGTATTGGTGTATTCTTATTTTTTCATGTCATATAATTTTATTCAACTTATTTAAAATTTTAAAACTTTCTAAATTCAAAATTTCTTATTTTAAATTTAGATAAATATAATCTAAATTAATAATTAAATTCAACCGAACCAAAATTAATGTACTTGCGTCATGGTACTCGTATAGTTGATTATGAGTACTACACCATTAATAGCTAAACATATTAATCTTAAAAAACAAACGATTTTTTTTTAAATTAGAAATAGACATAGTTATATAAAAACTAATTTGACAGACACAAATATTTGAAGCTATCATATTAAATTGTTTAGGTAAAAAATTTAAGTGACTTCAATAATTGAGATATAAATCTATTAGATAATAACAAATAATACATATAAAACTATTAAATTAAATAAATTTATTTTTTTGATCGGATATGTCAAACATAAATTTAAGTTCCTTAAGATTTGGGGAGGGGTCGAAACCACTATTCACCCTTTTTTTAGGTCTGTCCCTGCCATCTTGTGTATTATTTTTTATTAAGAATCTGTTCATATTTTTCTAATATATGAAAGAATATATGAGTTAATTAGTAACTTTATTAATGTCCTCATAACTCATTCACTTAATTATTAGTGGCAAATTTAATGGTAACATTATATTGAACCTGTTTAAAACCTTTTCGAATAAAAAAAGTGTACGAAATATTAGAGATCAAATTAAGATTTGTCCCAAATTTAGAGGACCAAAATAATACGGTTCTTTACAAAGGTGTTCAATTCCACATTAAGTCAAATTAAACTGTTCATCCAAATAAAATCCGATAAAAACGCACTAATTTGGATTTTATTGGATTATATTTTTTTTTGCAAACCGTTGGATTTGATAGAATTTTGGACCTAATTCTCATAACCGATCCAATCTAAACCAGACCGTACAATGTGCTATAATATTATTATTTTATTTTTATATTTACAATTATACTTATAACATGTTCAACTTGTTATATATTTTTATATTATTCATGTATTCTTATTATTTAATAAATATTTTATGTTTACCATGTGAATTATTTATTTTATTTTGACTTACTTATAATTTTATTTCTATTGTTGTGTTATCATTGATTATTTAAGATATTTTTGAGACTTGTTATGTTAATGTTGATTATTTAAAATTTGATGTTCAAACTTGTTATATATATTTTATTTTTTTACTTTACAAAACCGCAAATCCAATCCCATCTAAACCGCTTGAAATTGGATCAAATCGGATACGATTTTTTTTAAAAAAACTCATCCAATCCAATCCGCACCGCAAAGAGAAAAAGTGCTTGTGTGTTCGAAAGAAAAGAAGTGCACGAGGACTTAGTTAAAAACTTAGTTTAAAAGATGCTTGATCGCCTAGCTTTATTAAAAAATATTACAATATATCTTTAGTAACATTTATAGTTAAAGTAATTATTTATCATTTTTAATATGTAACAATTTATTTTTACATTCAACATTCGAAATGTATTATCAATAATTTGAATACGTAAAATATTATAAATAAATTTATAATAAATACAAGATATAATGAGAAGAAAACTAATAAGCAAATTATAATTTTTTTCCCTTTAATATTGTATAAATTTTCATAGAACAATCATAAAAAAAATTAGATCATAAAATGAAAATCTTTTTTAATTTGTCATCATCAATCAATATAACTAGCTCAAACAAAAATTTTCATAGAACAATCATAAAAAATTAGATCATAAAATCAAAATCTTTTTTAATTTATCATCATCAATCAATATAACTAGCAGTTCAAACAAACAAGTTAGTGAAAAAAATCTAAGTCTTCTCTAAATTATTATTATTAATCAATATTATAACACATTATTTTTTTTTCTATTTTTAAATATTTTTTTACGAGAAAATATAGGTAAGTAACTCTACGTGTAGCCAACTTGAACAACTTTTCAAAAAAAAATATGATTTTAAAATTTAAAAAATAAGGATTAGATTCAGAAACATAAGTCACCCAAAATTAACTCCTACCGTGACCTCCCGCTCCAATTACTATCTTTGTTGTAACCACCGTTGCGTTACATCCATCCCTTCCACTGCGTCTTTCGGTGACACTGGTCACTCATCATCCAACCCTGATCGTTAGCAACATCCGACCTTCTACTTCTCCTCCGTGCTGCCGACCACTACTGTACGAACCTCTTTCGTAAATGCAGCGCCAAAAATG
The DNA here is from genome assembly GCF_000817695.3 of Arachis duranensis. NCBI lineage: Eukaryota > Viridiplantae > Streptophyta > Magnoliopsida > Fabales > Fabaceae > Arachis > Arachis duranensis. The sequence goes on from NC_029781.3 coordinate 87,491,588, forward strand.
CACGGACACAACGTCCTCCCTTCGAGAATGCAACACCCTCCCTTTGCCGCATGCACGCCTATCGCGAACACATCAACCTCCACACATGGCGTTCTTCTTCTTCGTAACCGTCGTCTAGGTTTTGGATTATTCTTTTAACTAATTTTAGATGTTTCTTTTTCCTAGCTTTTGGCTATATTTTTTATATGTGTTTAGATATTTCTTTTTCTTCTTTTTAGGCTTTGGATTATTTTTTTAATAGTTTAAAATTTTTTTTCTTATTTTTTAGATGTTCTTTTTCCAATACTTTTTATGTGTTATTTTGTTAGGTTTTGAATTTTTTAAATAATTTTGGATATCTCTTTTTTATTAGGTTTTGGATGTATTTTTATTACGTTTCAGATGTTTCTTTTTATTAGGTTTTGGATATTCTTTTTTACAACGAGTTTGATTTTTTGTTTTTATTTGGTCTTAGGTTTTTTTTTTTTAATTTTAGATGTTTTTTTTCATTTGATTTTGAATGTTTCTTATAATAATTTGAATTCATGTTTCCTCCAAAGAGAAAATTCAAAAAAATGCCTATTTTTTCTTTAATGGACTTTCTTTTTTTCAAAAAAAAAAGGCCTATTTCTTTTGTGCGTAAACGAGAGGAAGAAAAAGAAGAGAATTGCACCCAAGACAGAAGAAAAAAAGGAGGAACCGTGTGAGAGAAAGAGGGAAAATGAGGTAATTTTACTGAAATTAATGAGAGTAGGGTGGACCACGTGTTATAGGTGAAAGTGGAGTTTATTTATTAAATTTTCAATTTTTGTATTTATGTATATATTTATATACGTGATTGAAATTAATAACTAGGTGACTTCTATGGTGGCACGAACTTGGGTGGTTAATGGTGAATGATATTTGACTGACAAATGATGTGACGACAGGTGATATGATAAAACATGCCGGTAAAGTGTTTGAACGTGGATTTACCCAAAAGATTTATGTTTAAGTGTAGTAACCGTGAAAACTTTAATATGTAGTCAGTTTTAGAATTTTGTATGCCAAAAATATTTTTTTTTTAACTTGGGCTGTTAACTAGGTAGATAACAACTTTTTGAATAAAGAGTTACTGGGTCTCTTAAAACAAGTTGGAAAAAAAATGAAGTTGGTCAGCTGGTGTTTAACCAAGTCTAACCAAATTAAACAATAAGACTTGAAATAATGATAGTTATAATTGAGTTAAAAAAGACTAACTTACTTGAATTTAATTAACAAAAAGACGTAAATGTATAACATTATTCTTAACAACTATATTACTTTATTTATTACAATTTAAACCTCTGTCGAGTAAAAAAAAATACAACAAAAACCTAAACTCGTAACTTATATTTTTAATTTCATCAACATTAAAAATTCTACTATTTATTATTTCAGGCGTCATAAATATAATTATTTTTTTCAAATATTTAAATATTATAGAGAATTAATATTATCAATTTTATCACCAAAACAAATAGCAGTAACTTAGACATTTCCAAAACAATAACTGATTACTTGTTTTTTGTTATTTTTTACAAATCATCCATCTTATTTTACATTTCATTGTCAAACACCATCTTCATTTTTTTTCCAACCTGTTTTAAGAGACCCAATAACTTTTATTCCAAAAGTTGTTGTCCATCTAGTTAACAACCCAAGCTGAAGAAAGTATTTTTAGCATACAAAATTTTTACTGTTACCGCACTCAAGCTTAAATCTTTTTGATTAATCCACGTTCAAACACTTTTTCCACATGTTTCATTTTACCACCTGTCATCACGTTATTTGTGAGCCAAACATCATTCATCTTTAGCCACTTAAATCTGTGCCACCATATATATATATATTCTAAAATAGATAATTATTTGATGGGAAAAAGGAGTATCACTTGTAGCTTTGTATGGCAGAGGCGTAGGTGTAGCTCACAACCTAATTCTGTGCCCCATGTCGCCACTAGGCAGCCATGAGCCAACACACACGCCATGCCTTCAAATTTTGATGCATCATAATATTAAATGCAGCAACCACCGTTCCCTTCTCCACATTTGCCATTATTACCGCATTTCAAGCCAAACTTCAACATCAGAACCATGCATAGGATATGCTGCACACTTGGCACTTAGACACACACCATGCCCACATTTCTATATATCCCAACATTTGCCACGCAAGTGATGTCATTGTACAAGATATAAATGCACGCACCAACTACCCCTCAGCTCTCATCAATAATTTATCATATTGTTGGGAAAAAAAGGATGAAAATTAATTAAAGACACAAGTATTTTTATTTATAACATATTAGAATTAGAGAGTAAGCACAAGATACTAAATTGAAATGCATTGAACAATAACGGGAGCCCCATACTGTGGCGTAAGAGTAAGACGGGCACATGGAGCATGAGAATAAGAAGGCGAAAGATGGAATGAGAAATGTTGAAGAATCATAGCCAGAGCCATCTTTGATTCCAAGTGGGCAAAACTTTGGCCAGGGCAGATTCTTGGGCCCCAACCGAATGGATAGAAAGCATTTTGATCCTTAGAAGCTTTTGAAACCCCTTGGCTAAACCTCTCTGGGTTGAACTCTTGTGGATTCTCCCAATATCTCCCATCATGATGGAGAAGCAACACTGGTAAATATAGATCCACCCCTGCTGGAATTGTCATGCTTCCTACCTTCGTTTCACACGTTGTGTACCGAGAAACTACTGGTACAGGTGGATATAGTCGCAAAACTTCCAACAATATCATCGACACCTGCAAAATAATTCACATTGTATTTATATTTTACTATTTAGTAATATGATTAGTTACTCAGTAAACGAGACTTACTATCTTGAGGCGGTTTATGGCTTCAAAATCGGGAGGTATTTGTTCTTTGCCGAAAAGATCTAATACCTCTTGTCTTGCTTTTTCTTGCCAATCAGGGTGTATAGATAAAACTACCATGGTCCACGCAAGCAGGTTCTTTGTGGTGACTTGGCCAGCAAAGTAGAACAACTTGCATTCCTCAATCACGTCCTTTGTTGTTAGAGAATTTCCTACTTCTCTTGATTCCAGTAGAATGCTTATTAAATCATTACTACTCCGCCCTTCTGATTCATCTTCTTTCATTGCGTGCTCTTTCTTCTTAATCATATCCATCAATATATCTTTGATTTGAACATCTAACTTGTATCGTTTCTTGTTCTTCTTTGTTGGTATAAATCTATTTACACATCAACATTAGTAGACCACAAATACAAATATATATACTTCATTTCTGTAGGCGTATAGATTATTTGAGAGACACAGACCTGAAACCAGGGATGTAGATGTTGGTGAGGGCATCATGCACCAAGATTGCAATCTCCTTTTGTATGTCGAAGATTCTCTTTCCTTCTTTGTAGCTGCTACCGAAGGCTGCTCGAGCAATAACATCACCCGTGAGAATGTCCAATTCAGAAGTGACATCCAACTCAGAGGATCCATTGTTTTGTTCCACGAATTTTTGCCACCGTTCAATCATGGTACAACAACTGTACGAAAATGCCGGAAGCATTGCCTATAAAATTAAAAGTAAAATCTGAACGATTAGTAATTACTACTGATGTAACAAGTATGTTGGTTATTACTTATTAGTTTGTTACCTTCAACTTGTCGAGGAGGAATGCAGATGTAACGGCTTTTCTGCGTTGAGACCATTTTTCTCCCTCGAGGGAAGTCAAACCCATGGTTAGGAGCTTAATTAAGGGGTCCCGCGGCGGCTTAGTAAGCTGACCGTTCTTGTTTGACAAAATCAACCGGGTAAGTTCTGCGTCCACTATTATCACTCTTGCTTTTCTTCCAAACCAGCATACTGAAACTTCTCCTACATAAAAACAAATTCGATTCCAGAGTTGAAATTAAATGATAGAAATTTGGATGGGGGTGTGTACGTACATACCGTATTTTCGAACCATTTTGTGAAAGAAAGGGAAGACTCGTGGGACGATTTGGTGGTTGAGATTGATAGGCTTTGATGCTGCTTCGCGAGCACACTTATTCATGTCTGGGATGTCACCCTTAAAAGGTTTGTAACAAGTCCCTTTAATCCCTTGCTTCTTCAATAACTTCTCTGTACTTGTTGGTTTCCACCATATGCTATGCACAAGTTTAACCAAGATATACAAAACTAGAAAACCAAAACACCCCGCCATGCTTTCTAATAACATGTATTCATCTTCTTCCATCTTCTACTCTTGGATCTTTATTTCAAATCTAAACGATACACGGATCGGAGAGAAACAAACTAAACATTAATTAATGTGTATATGTATCCATAGGTATGTAATAGCATAGATGTTCTCTTATGTACTATTACATACCCTTCATTTTCGTGTGCCACACTCTGTAGTCTGTACTACTGGTCTACTACGACTCTTCTTGCTTCTCACGCCTTTAATTTGTTTAGAATTAACGTCCTTCTATTTTACACACTAATTTAAAATTAATATATTTATTTAATTATTTATTCATTTCAGACAATATAATATTACTCTCTAGCTACGACATATCAT
>NC_029781.3:87496201-87508842 GCF_000817695.3 Arachis duranensis
AAAATAATTAAATATTTATATAATAACATAACCTTTTGAAATTATTAACATTTAAAAATGCAATTAAATATCTAATCAAGTGTGAGATATATTTTTGAAAAATATAAAAAAATATGTTTAAAAAAGTATATTTTTTAAAATTGTGACTTATTAAGAGTTATAATTTATAGAATAGTTGAGATCCATTGAAGAATTATATTTTTTTTAAAGGGATGTTTTTTATTTCTTTATAAGTATATAAGTAGAATGTCATTATTTCTATAATAAACACATCAATCCATACAAGTACACAACAATCGATCCTCTTATTTCATTATTTTTAATTTTCTATCTTCTTCATTTCAACATTTTTTTATGCGTCAGAAAAAAAAATAGAAAATATTATTTTATAGAATATCATGTTAGGCTTGGTTGTGTGAGTACAAAAATAAATTAAATATTCTTCATTATATTCCGCAAAAAATTTGCTAATAACCATTATGCATACCATAATTAAACTGCTAAAATGAATTAAATCTAAAAAAAATATGTGTAAAATACGTCTTGAAAAATTACGCCATTATATTCTCTGATTTTTTTTAGATTTTATTTTTGATTGATATATACTATCATAAAAATTTTATAATTATTTTTATATAAAAATGTATCTCTTTTATCATTAGATGATAAATTAAAGGGTTTGATTTGATATATTATGAAAGTATTATTTTTTTTTAAATGTGGCCAAATAAACAAAACACGCTTTTAATATAAGACTCTTCTTAAAAAAATATTTTTAACATTTTCATTTAAGTAGATGACTCTGTTTTTACCTTTCTCATCTTGAAAGATTTTAACAAATCCTAAAATTCCAATATAAGATCTCACAATAATCTGATTATTACTCGGTTGATAAGTCATCAAAGAAAAAATATAAATAAAAAGAAAAATCAACTCATCATAAAGCTAAGATAAAATTACCCCATCATGAATATTTCTGTTTAGTGTTTACAAACCAAACTTAAATGGATTTTGTTAATAAGTGCACGATTTTATAGGAATTATGAATTTTGCGTGTTTAATATTACTGGTTATGGTTTTTTGTCTTCTTAATATTTTGAGTTCTAGTTACATTTAAAATGCTCAGGATTCGGTGGTCAGAATTTTTAGACCACTTAATGATCTCATTAGAAAACATATTTTTAGAATATTTTTAACAATTGTTACATAGTTTTTAAACTAATTTTAATTATAAATTAATTCCATATATTTTATTTAATTATAAAAATTGTTTTTTATTTTATAAATTATTATTTTATCAATTATCTATTATATTTATTAATAATCAAATACAAAAACAACAACCAATTATATCCTCCACTGATCCTAATAAAGCTTTTGGCCATTCCAATCGATTAAAATATTAAATTTGATCTCGTGACGTTCGTCCATGGCTTCTAAATCGTGTTTCCTTGAAATTCAATCGATTGGTTTATCAAAACAATCGATTGAATTGTAACTCAATCGATTGAATTACAGTGTATTACAAAACAATCGATTAAAAGTTGTAAGGTAGAATGGTTTTCGCTTAAACCAATCGATTGTTTATACTTTCCAATCGAATGAATGCCCAAAAACAATCAATTGTTTTTGTTACTCAATCGATTGAATTCACGAAAACAATCGATTGGAAAGTGATGACATTGAAGTTTTAGCCAAATTCAATCGATTGGTAATGTAATCCAATCGATTGGAAGGTGATGAAGTTGAATTTTTTGCCAACTTCAATCGATTGGTAATGCTACCCAATCGATTGAAATGTGTCCTGTGCCTATTTCAATCTTGTTATCTTTTTAGAAATTATCTTATTATTCATCTATCTTATCTTTAAGTATATTTCTTGGTTCACTTTTGAATGTAATCAAAATAAATATAAATTTATTCAATTTTTTAAAATTTACATTAATATTAAGAAAAAGATAAGATTAGTTTATCTACATCAAAATAAAACAGCAAAAATTGAAGATAGAATTTTAAAGATAAGATAGATGAATAATAAAATAATTTTTAAAAGGATAACAAGATTGAAATATGCACAGGACACATTTCAATCGATTGGGTAGCATTACCAATCGATTGGCAAAAAATTCAACTTCATCACCTTCTAATCGATTGGATTACATTACCAATCGATTGAATTTGGCTAAAACTTCAATGTCATCACTTTTCAATCGATTGTATTTGGCAAATCCATGTTGTTTTCGTGAATTCAATCGATTGAGTAACAAAAATAATTGATTGTTTTTGGGCATTCATTCGATTGGAAAGTATAAACAATCGATTGGTTTAAGCGAAAACCATTCTACCTTACAACTTTCAATCGATTGTTTTGTGATACACTGTAATTCAATCGATTGAGTTACAATTCAATCGATTGTTTTGATAAACCAATCGATTGAATTTCAAGAAAACACGATTTAGAAGCCATGGACGAACGTCACGAGATCAAATTTAATATTTTAATCGATTGGAATGGCCAAAAGCTTTATTAGGATCAATAGAGGATATAATTGGTTGTTGTTTTTGTATTTGATTGTTAATAAATATAATTTATAAAATAAAAAACAGTTTTTATAATTAAATAAAATATATGAGATTAATTTACAATTAAAATTAGTTCAAGGACTATGTAGCAATTATTAAAAAAACTCTAAAAACATGTTTTTTAATGAGACCATTAAGTGGCCCAAAGGTTCTGAGACCACCGAATCCTGAGCCATATAAGATACATAACTACATAAGAAATAAGTCTGAAATTACTCNTTTCAAGATAGTTAAAGAATACAAAAATACAGTAAAAAATAATAAAAAATACAAAATAAAATAAAAAAATATTATATAACTAACAAAATTATTATTTTTAGTCAATATTTAGTCTTTTCTAAACACTAAATACTAAATTCAAAATTTTGACATTTTATAAAGTGTTAATTAATATTGATTTTCTTAATATTTTTCAAATAAAATAACTTCAGACTATCTGTTATTTTGAACTGATTTTTTATTTTGTTTCAAAATTTTTCTTTTAAAAACATACTGGCTTTTTCTAAAGACAATAATGTACAGAAGTATATATATGGCTTATGGGATTCGGCAAGTCAGAAAGGTTATTCACATAGTACTCTACAGGTGAAAGAGTCACATGGAAGTGGTCAGCACAAAATTATATTATTTGGAAAATCGTCGTTTTTCCCGTCATATGGCATATACATCTGAATGTAATTAGAGATAAGAAAACCCGAATTGTTTATATTTTAATTGCCGTAATTCGTAGGCAAACTTTGTTATTAGTTTATTGAAATTTTGCACCTATTATTTGTCTTGAGTTGTTATTAGTTTATTGAAATTTGTACTTATTATTTGTCTTCGAGTTGGTAAAACATACTGTTCGATCAGTACTACTCAATAAAAAAATCTTCTGGGTGCATAATATTTTTTTATTCTCTCTGGTAACTAATTTTGTTTGATAGTTACTCACCCTCGGAAAATTTCTTTAACAAAGGGAAGATTTCAAGAAATTGAATAACTCTCTTGCATGATTTTTTTCTGAAATAAAAAAAATATTTATTTTTTCAAACACAATTTTTGAATTTTAATTTTTTAAATACAATTTTTTTTTTTTACATTTAGAACAAATTCACCGCATCCCCAACGAATTGTATAATTTATATAGAATTTGCTGCACTCTCGACGAACTTTAGCTGGAATTTATAAAATAAAAGTATATATGTTGAAGAACGGAGCTCAAAATTACAATTTCATTATCCACTATCATTCTAATTCTTGGCATTTTTTTTATAATGTATGAATCCATTTTATCCGTTCATTATGATGGTAAAATAGTGTATGATGAAAAAGGTTCTATTGTTTTTAGGTTTGAGCAACCAATAATTACGTATCTGACACCGGAAGTCAACAATCTAACAGCGTTGAAGAATCTGATATTGCATTCTGTCAGTCAGCAATAGACGAAAAGAGTAAAAAAAATTTACTATAGATATCCAACCGAAGTAGATGACAATTTGTTTTATAAAAAGTATGTCACATTTGGCTTGGCTCTGTTGTTAGTATGTTTATTAGACCACGGTTTTGAGAAATATTTCTGTTGTTTTGAATTAGGTATCGGTTACGTGATAACGAGGACGTACGTCGTCTTATAAGGTTGTGGCACAACCGATGGACAAATGTTCATCTGTTGGAATTATTCGGGTTCCTCGTTAAGTTGGGTGGACGAGGATCATCTGTGGATACTGTCGATGATAGTCCGTTAAGTGGAGCTGTTAGATGGAATATCAGAAGGACGATGGTCGATCTAAATATACCACCTGAAGGTAGTCAAGAGGGGTCTAACGTTGAAGTTGGTAATGCCGACATAATGGAAGATAATGTTAGAAGTCATGATGATTCTGCTATTAGGGATCTGATGATAGATCAGTATGAAGTTAACCTCGATGACGGAGACGATGCTGATGATGAACCAACAGAAATTCCTGATGATGGTGACGAGAAAGAAGAGATGAATTACTACGGTGACACACAAATCGCTCTAACACAGCCTGCTATTTCTCGACCATATAACCGGCCGGATCACTTCCAGGTTGAATCTCAATGCAATAACTTCGGATTGGTCATTTACCCAAAGAGGCCCTGAAGAGGATCCAAGCAATGAGTTCAAGGTTGGACAACAATTTCAAAATAAGGAAGAAGTCATATTGGCAGTTAAGAGGTACAACATCAGGAGGGCTACAAAGTATAAAATAGTAGAGAGTGATCAGTTGAGGTATAATGCACAGTGTATCCAGTTCGGGCCCAGTTGTTCTTGGAGCATACTCATATCATATCGCCGAAAGCAAGAAAAATGGGAGGTTAGGAGATACACTAGTCCTCATACTTGCATGCAAACATCGATGGGACAAGACCATCGTAGGTTGGATTCAAAGGTGATTGCTTAACACATTTTCACAATGGTCAAAGCAAATCCAACAATTAGCATTAGGGCTCTTCAAGGAGGTGTGGAGAATCACTTCGGTTACAAGGCGTCCTACAGAAAGGTTTGGCTTGCAAAACAGAAAGTCATTGCTAGAATATATGGTGATTGGTTGGAGTCATACAACGAGCTTCTTCGTTAGTTATTCGCTATGCAGATGTACTTGCCCGGTAAGATTCATTTCATTGTGCTTAGATTTGTATAAAGTCATCAACTATATGTGCTAACTGTTGATGGATCTTTAGGCACTTGGGTGCAACTTATGACACAGCCTTGGCATGGTTCAGCCGACACTGTCATGTTTCATCAGGTTTTTTGGAAGTTTCTACCGTGTGTTGAGCCTTTCAAGCATTACAAGCCACTTATTTCCATCAATGGCACCCTCTTATATGGCAAATATGGTGGGACGTTACTGATGGCCATTGCTTAAGATGGCAACGCAAACATTTTGCCTATTGCATTTGCTGTTGTTGAGGGTGAGACGAAAGAGGCTTGGTTGTTCTTTCTTTCATATCTGCGGCAGCATGTGACACCACAACCCGGCGTCTTAGTGATTTCAGATAGACACAAATCAATTAATGGTGCGTTGAACGCCGAGGGAAGTTTATGGAAACCACCTTATGCCTTCTAGTCATTTTGTACAAAACACATTGCTGCCAACTTCATGACTCACTTCAAAAACAAGGACTTGAAGAAGGTTCTGGTTAACGCAGTGTATTTGAAGTCGCAGCGGGAGTTCACTCATTATTTTGGCTGTCTGAGGGGCAAACAAACTGGCTTGAAGAAATGCCTCAGTTGCATTGGCCGCAGTATGCGGATGCAGCTCGTCAGTTTGGTCACATGACGACAAATATCTCGGAGTGCATTAACGTTGTCATGAAAGGTTCTCCTAATTTGCCAATCACGATTCTTGTTAAGTCAAGTTATTTTCACTTGGGTGAACTTTTTGCTAGGAAGGGTTCAGAGGCATTTGCCTAACTTTAACTCGGTGCTGAATTCTTACAGACGTTCATGAAGGTCATATAATTCAACTCGAAGCACGTCAACACTATGAATGTTTACTAGTTTGATCGGTCGAGGACTACCTTCACGGTTGAAGAGTTAGTAGCAATGCCCGGGTCTAGGCAATAGAATTTCCAAGTGCTACTTGATGATGGTAAGTGTGACTGTGGCTATTTTCAGGCTCTTCATCTTCCTTGCCATCATGTTCTTGCAGCTTGCTTTCATGCAAGACTTGATTGGAAGCGATATGTACATCCTATGTATCGCATGGAGTCGGTCTTTAATGTTTACAGATCAGAGTTTCAACCCATAGGTTACGATGATGATTGGCTATCCTATGACGGACCCCGTTTTCAGCCCAACCCTAGGATGATGAGAGTGAAAAGAGGTCGCCCGTTTAGCTCCAGGATTCGTAACAACATGGATGACGTTGAGCATATCGGGGAGAAGACATACGGATTGTGTCGTCAAGTCGGTCACACGAGTCAGACTTGTATCGCTCTCGATGGTGGAGGGGCATCGTCGAGTCGACGTTAGTTATTAGTGTTATTTTAGGGTTTATGGTCACTCTATGATTGTAAGCATTGTACCATGTAATTTACTACACAAGAAAAGTTGTTTATGGAACACTTGTTTGAACTTTAAAGTTAAAACAATGATATTAAATATAATAAATGTCAATGGTTGTCACCACTTACTATTTGTACATTCCAAGTTCATAACAAAGTAATATGATGATAGGCTCAGAAGAGCAACAAACTCACACAATCATCCAAATTGCGCTGGTCATGCTCCGTGGTATGACACATTTGGTGGTACAGCCATGCCAGTACAGCCAAGCCCCATGATAACCTGCCACATCTATCAAAGTCCTCTAGGAGGGGGAGCCACCTGATGTGTACTCGAGAGTCAGATGCATCAAGGAATAAGATACCCCCAATCACCTGCATGATATACCTTCTCGTGTACCGCAATAGGCGCTCTTCAGTGGTGTCCTGCTCCAACTCTCTGCAGACCATATTTTGGAACTATGTGAGCTTGACAATCCACTTGATTTGTGACTGTCTGTCTTCTGGGCCAACAACAGCACCCAATAGTTGCTGGCAGAAGTTTTCAATGGATCGTCCCTGATGGTGCTGCTCCTACCTACTGATGCAGCCACTAATAGGATCACCATCGATCTAGAGTCCCATCTGGTAGGCCACGTCTTACAGGGTGATAATCATCTCCCCGCATGGTAGATGAAATATGTGGGACTCAGGTCTCTACCTCTCTATCAACGCTGACGCCAATGGCCAATCGTGCTTCGAACTCCACCATATACACCACATGCTCAAACCTGGCTCGCTTGAGATATGGCCTAATCTGTTCAGACGGACGTCTCATCAAATTACGTCTGTTGCACGAGATCCAAGGCACCTACCAAATAGAAAAAAAAATTAAAAAAGGAGGGGCAATACATAAAATAACAAATTCACTATTTACTACATTATAATAAACAAGAGTGATAAAAGTGTACCACTCAATCAAGTTTGCCAGATATGTGCTCAGCCTGATCCAATCTGTAAAGCGTATCCTCGTAGCCTAATAACTGTTGCTCCATCTAACCACACTCTAATAAAATAAAATAACATATACTAAACTCAATTCCTTTCACATCGACTAAATTTTTAAAAGACATATTTAAGCCAACTAATTGTCTACCTTACATCTTAATCAGTTTATATTAAACTTACTAATTAAAATGTAAGCCACATGAAGCTGTCAACTAACTCTATAAACATACTAATCAATAACTATCTGAAAACTGAATTTTACTAATCATGTTCCCTTTTAATCTAATCTAACTAATTACTCCACTAATTACAATTAACTTAAACTAATTATTCTGACTAAACTAATTAGTAATTAACTAATAACTTATTCTAATTAACATGTTATAAACAATAAACAGCAACTGTACTTAAAAACAATAACAAACTAACATGTAAACATTTAGTTCTAAATAACATGTAAACACTAAATACTAACTCTAACTAACATGTAAATAGTAAAGAGTAACTCTAACTAACATGTAAACAGTAACTCTGTAACTCTAAGTAACATGTACACAGTAATTCTGTAACTCTAACTAACAGGTAAACAGTAATTCTAACTAACATGAAAATGGTAATTCTAACTAACATAATATATACTAACCTGAAACTGACGATGTAGTGAATAACGAACTTCACGGACGTCAAAAGATAGAAAATCTCGTATAGAAGAATCTGAATATCACAAGCGACGGAGGAACAAAGTGGATTTGGAGGAGAAATTTGGAAGGAAAGTGACAAATGAAAATGGCCCCACGCTTATATAGTATGGCAAACTCAACCCAGGGGATGCGGCAAACTTCATACCGGGAGTGCGGCGAGCTCTATATAAATTATAGAGTTCGCTGGGAGTGCAGCGAACTTGTCCTAAATGCAAAAAAAAATCATATTTCAAAAGTTAAAGTTCAAAAATCATGTTTAGAGAAATAATTTTTTTTATTTTATTCCAGAAAAAAATCATATATTTCAACGTGCCTGATTATATATATTTTGAAACACTCAGTATATATAATTCAAATTCAAATATTTGTGTGCTCATAAATTTATTTTATATTTTTTCCGTCGAATGATTTGTTTGATAGCTATTTATATATCTACAAATTTAATTTTTTTGGTAACTTAAAAGAAAATAAACAACAACTAAGAAAGAAAAAATAAACAAGAAACTGCTTAAGAAAGACAGTCCCACTGAATACTACTCTCAAATTCCTTCCAAGGCAACGGAAGCTCCACTTGGAGAGAAAGGATCCTCATTGCAATCTTTGCCCTGATGTCTGCTACTGTATTTGCATCTCTCAAGATTAACCGAAGATCAGCACGCCATTTCCAAGACATGATATCTCGAATTTTTAACACCAAAGGATCAATAAATCCAGAGTAATCCTGTAAATTATTGACAATAGTAAAAGCCTCCACACAGTCTGTCTCACATATAATGTCTCTTTGTCCCGAGTCCCATGCTAAAAGAAAGTCTCTCCAAATAGCAAACAACTCTCTTTGCAAATGCTACGACTCTCAATTGTTCCCAGACAGCCTCATTGCCACTTTCCCTTCCAATCTCTGCTAACACAAGCAAAACCAACTCGAGCACCATTGCCAGAATAGCTAGCATCACAATTAATCTTAAAGGTACCTACTGAGGGGGGAATCCAAGAGCCACTAATGGTGGAGGGGATAGACAGTCGTTGCAACTCAAAAATATTTCGGAGCTCCTTTTCCAAGGACAAAGCCATACCAATTATCTTGTCTATGGTCCAATGCTCATGAGGATGAAAGATTTCGTTATTCCTCGAACGCCAAATCCACCAGAGACCAGAAAAGAATCTAAAGGGGCGTCGTTTGCTATTATGTAAGAACCAACTCACCAAATCCACTGGTTGATCGGAGATCCCTAAAGCTTGCCAAACTAGTTGGACTTTTGGACAATCCCGAATACAATGTAAAACTGATTCCTGACCTGAGAAACATCGTGGACAGCTATCCGTGTGCGAAATGCCCCTCATAAAATGAAATGCAGCAGTAGGAAGAGCCTCCCGAAGACATAGCCAAGCCAAAAATTTGTGCTTTTCTGGAACATGTTGACGCCAAAGCCAAAGCCATTTACCCCTATCCTCCCAACTAAACATCTTCTTACTGAGCCATAAATAACTACTACGAGCATCATAAACCTTTGAAGCTGCACCAGTCCAACACCAACCGATCTCTGAACCAGCTTGAACATTCGGGTTGTAAGAGTTAATATTGCTCTGCAGAGACTAATTCAAAGGAGAATAGATATTCTCAAGGTTCCACTGTCTAGATGACCAAAGGTCCAAGATCCTGAGATCCAAATCAGAAATGTGAACATAATCTATCTCCTGACACAATCGCCCCTCTCTTCTCCATTTAGAAAACCAAAAGTTCTGTTCCAAATCCCCAATGCACCAAATAAAACCTTCCTTCAGGGTATCCCAAGCTCGACATATACTCTTCCAAACATAAGATTCCCTTCCTCTAGAACGACTGAAACAATCATCCTTAGAAGAATGGTATCTCTCTGTCAACAGTTGAACCTATAGCTTGTCCAGATGGTGAAAAAGTTGCCAAACTAGCTTTCCAAGAAGAGCAATATTAGCACAAAAAGGGTCTCTAATTCCCAGACCTCCAAACTTCTTAGGGGTGACCAACACTTTCCAGTTAACTAGATTCAGGCCTCTACCATCAGTTTGACCCTTCCATAGAAAGTTTTGCATCATGGATTCTATCTTATTAGTTACCCCTTTAGGGAAGAGAGATACCTGCATGCAGTAAGTAGGAATCGCAGTCACTACCAAGTTGAGCAAATAGAGTCTTCCTGCCTTATTAAGCAATCTCCCTTTCCAGTTGGCTAGCCTTCCTCGAATCTTATCCAAAACATCGTTGAAAGTTGCGCGTGTCACCTTACAGTGATTAAGGTTCACCCCTAAATACTTGCCCAAATTCTAGACGAATCTGATGGAGGACACTCCGATAAAAATCTCTTTTCTTGTCGCTGAAACATTCCTGGAGCATAGCTTTTTAGATTTCTCCACATTAACCTTCATCCCAGAGGCTCTACAGAAATTTTCCAAAGCTACCATTACAGTTTGAACTTGCTATTTTTTGGCTTTACAGAAAAGAAGTAAATCATCAATAAACATCAAATGAGAAATTCTTGGACCCCCTCTAGAAACCGCAACCGACTTCCATAAGCCCTTATCAACTTGCTGATTAATAGAACAGGACAATCTCTCCATACACAATACAAACAGATACGGTGATATAGGATCTCCTTGCCTAAGACCCCTGCTCGGAGTGAAGCTATTTAATCTATCCCCATTCTAGAGGATAGACAGTGAGGAAGCAGTGACACAACGCATAATAAGATTGACTGTTGGAGGAGGAAAGCCAAAACTCACAAGGGTTTGTTTTAGAAATTCCCAATCTACTCTATCGTACGCTTTCTCCAGATCAATCTTAAAGGTCAGGGTGCCTTTCTTTGACTTTGTCTTTTTCATGAAATGGAGAACCTCTTGTGCTACAATGATGTTGTTTGGGGTTCCTCTTCCCGGGATAAACCCTCTTTGAAGGGGTCCAACAATCTCTTTAAGATGGAGACGAAGTCTATTGACCAGGACCTTCGTTATAACTTTGTAAACCACATTACAAAGACTAATAGGTCAGAAATCCTTCATGGAAACCGGGTTTTCTACCTTCGGAATAAGAACCACAAGAGTTTCCATCATCCTTGGATCTATATCCAAATCAGAGAACGCATGACGAACCATAGTCCAAACATCAAAACCAACAATCTCCCAGTATTCATTAAAGAAGAAAGCCTGAAACCCATCAGGGCCCGGCGCCTTAAAAGAATGCATACTGAAAACAGTCGACTTAACTTCTTCTAGAGTAACTGGCGCTTTGAGGCTACAATAAGCTTCATTATATATTGTTAATATAAAATATATATTTGATTATGTAAATCAGATTAATAAAAATAATTATTTTTTATATTAATTATATAAATAATTATTAAAATGAGACTCTAGACTCTAGACTCAAACAAGAAATTTTTTTTTTTGATTTTATGATTTTGTGATTTTTTTGTGCTTTTTCGAAAATTAAGTGGAAAAGAAAATAAAGGTATCAAAATTCTTAATGAGAATTCCACGAATCATGCAATGTTAGTCTAAGACTCCGGTCCAGGGATTAGACATGGCTTCATAGCCAGCCAAGTTTTCAAAGAAAGCTCCAGTCCAAAACACTAGACATGGCCAATGGCCAGCCAAGCCTTAGCAGATCATTGCTCCAACAGCAAGATTGATAGAAATCAACAAGCTCTTGTGATGATAAGTTGAAACCTCGGTCCAATAAAATTAGACATGGCTTCACAGCCAGCCAGACTTCAACAGATCATCATGAAACTCTAGAATTCATTCTTAAGAACTCTGAAGAAAAATACCTAATCTAAGCAACAAGATGAACCTTCAGTTGTGCATACTCGAACAATCCCCGGCAACGGCGCCAAAAACTTGGTGCACGAAATTGTGATCAATACTTTTCACAACTCAATTAATCCCCGGTGATGAACCCAAAAACTTGGTGTTCAATACCATGGCATAAACACAACTTCGCACAACTAACCAGCAAGTGTACTGGGTCGTCTAAGTAATAAACCTTACGCGAGTAAGGGTCGATCCCACAGAGATTGTTGGTATGAAGTAAGCTATGGTCACCTTGTAAATCTTATTCAGGCAAACTCAAATGGTTATGAATAATGAATAAAACATAAAGATAAAGATAGAGATACTTATGCAATTCATTGGTGGGAATTTCAGATAAGCGTATGGAGATGCTGTGTTCCTTCCGTCTCTCTGCTTTCCTACTGTCTTCATCCAATCCTTCTTACTCCTTTCCATGGCAAGCTGTATGCAAGGGTTTCACCATTGTTAGTGGCTACCTCCCATCCTCTCAGTGAAAATGTTCAACGCACCCTGTCACAGCACGGCTATTCATCTGTT
>NC_029781.3:87509117-87509536 GCF_000817695.3 Arachis duranensis
GGTGGTTGTCAGGCACGCGTTCATAAGTGAGAATGATGATGAGTGTCACAGATCATCACATTCATCAAGTTGAAGAACAAGGGATATCTTAGAACAAGAACAAGCGGAATTGAATAGAAGAACAATAGTAATTGCATTAATACTCGAGGTACAGCAGAGCTCCACACCTTAATCTATGGTGTGTAGAAACTCCACCGTTGAAAATACATAAGAAGGTCTAGGCATGGTCGAATGGCCAGCCTCCCAATGATCTAAGATAGCATAAGAATAAAGATAGCTACCCCGATGAAAATACAATAGTAAAAGGTCCTATATATAGAGAACTAGTAGCCTAGGGTTTACAGAGATGAGTAAATGACATAAAAATCCACTTCCGGGCCCACTTGGTGTGTGCTTGGGCTGAGCATTGAAGCATTTTC
>NC_029781.3:87510405-87511056 GCF_000817695.3 Arachis duranensis
CAAAGCACTCTGTCTTCCAGTATTACCACCGGATACATACATGCCACAGACACATAATTGGGTGGACCTTTTCAGATTGTGACTCAGCTTTGCTAGAGTCCCCAATTAGAGGTGTCCAAGGTTCTTAAGCACATTCTTTTTGCCTTGGATCACACTTTTATTTCTTCTTTTTCTTTCTTTTTCTCTTTTTTTTCGATTTTTTTTTGTATTCACTACTTTTTCTTGCTTCAAGAATCATTTTTATGATTTTTCAGATCCTCAGTAACATGTCTCCTTTTTCATCATTCTTTCAAGAGCCAACATTCATGAACCACAAATTCAAGATACATATGCACTGTTTAAACATACATTCAGAAAACAAAAAATATTGCCACCACATCAAAATAATTAAACTGTTATAAAATTCAAAATTCATGCAATTCTTCTCTTTT
The DNA here is from genome assembly GCF_000817695.3 of Arachis duranensis. Lineage (NCBI taxonomy): Eukaryota > Viridiplantae > Streptophyta > Magnoliopsida > Fabales > Fabaceae > Arachis > Arachis duranensis. The sequence goes on from NC_029781.3 coordinate 87,510,837, forward strand.
TCAATTAAGAACATCTTTCATTTAAGAGAGGTGATGGATTCATAGGACATTCATAACTTTAAGGCATAGACACTAAGACACTAATGATCACAAGATACAAACATAGATAAACATAAGCATAATTTTCGAAAAACAGAAAAATAAAGAACAAGGAAATTAAAGAACGGGTCCACCTTAGTGATGGCGGCTTGTTCTTCCTCTTGAAGATCCTATGGAGTGT
>NC_029781.3:87511152-87512872 GCF_000817695.3 Arachis duranensis
ACCTCATGAACTTCTATTTCTTCTCCAATCATGATGCTATGAATCATGATAGCCCGGTCTATAGTAATTTCGGACCGGTTGTTGGGAATGATTAAGCGTTGGATAAACTCCAACCATCCCCTAGCCACGGGCTTGAGGTCATGCCTTCTCAATTGAACCGGCTTTCCTCTTGAATCTCTCTTTCATTGGGCGCCCTCTTCACAAATGTCTATGAGGACTTGGTCCAACCTTTGATCAAAGTTGACCCTTCTAGTGTAAGGATGTTCATCTCCTTGCATCATGGGCAAGTTGAATGCCAACCTTACATTTTCCGGACTAAAATCTAAGTATTTCCTCCGAACCATAGTAAGCCAATTCTTTGGGTCCGGGTTCACACTTTGATCATGGTTCTTGGTGATCCATGCATTGGCATAGAACTCTTGAACCATTAGGATTCTGACTTGTTGAATGGGGTCGGTAAGAACTTCCCAACTTCTTCTTCGGATCTCGTGTCGGATCTCCGGATATTCACTCTTTTTGAGTTTGAAAGGGACCTCGGGGATCACCTTCTTCAGGGCCACAACTTCATAGAAGTGGTCTTGATGCACCCTTGAGATAAATCTCTCCATCTCCCATGACTTGGAGGTGGAAGCTTTTGCCTTCCCTTTCCTCTTTCTAGAGGTTTCTCCGGCCTTGGATGCCATAAATGGTTATGGAAAAACAAAAAGCAATGCTTTTACCACACCAAACTTAAAAGGTTTGCTCGTCCTCGAGAAAAAGAAGAAAGAAGAGAGTAGAAGAAGAATAAATAGAGGAGATGGAGATGGCTTTGTGGTTCGGCCAAAAAGGGAGAAGTAGTGTTTAGGTTGTGTGAAAATGAAGGAGTGAAGATGGGTTTATATAGGATTGGGGAGAGGGGTAGGGTTCGGCCAATATGGGTGGGTTTGGGAGGGAAAGTGGTTTGAATTTGAATGGTGAGGTAGGTGGGGTTTTATGAAGGATGGATGTGAGTGGTGAAAAGAAAGATGGGATTTGATAGGTGAAGAGTTTTTGGGGAAGAGGTGTTGAGGTAATTGGTGAGGGTTTTTGGGGAAGAGGAGTTGAGGTGATTGGTGAATGGGTGAAGAAGAGAGAGAGTGGTGGGGTAGGTGGGGATCCTGTGGGGTCCACAGATCCTTAGGTGTCAAGGAAAAGTCATCCCTGCACCAAGTGGCGAGAGAAAATGCCCTTTGTGCCAATTCTGGCGTTAAACGCCGGGCTGGTGCCCATTTCTGGCGTTTAACGCCAAGTTCTTGCCCTTTATTGCCGTTTAACGCCAGTCTGGTGCCCCTTTCTGGCGTTAAATGCCCAGAATGGTGCCAGACTGGGCGTTAAACGCCCATCTGCTAGCCTTACTAGCGTTTAAACGCCAGCAAGTTCTCCTCCAGGGTGTGCTGTTTTTCTTTCTGTTTTTCTTTCTGTTTTAGCTTTGTCAATTGATTTTGTGACTTCTCATGATCATCAACCTACAGAAAACATAAAATAACAAAGGAAAATAGATAAAATATAACATTGGGTTGCCTCCCAACAAGTGCTTCTTTAATGTCAGTAGCTTGACAGAGGGCTCTCATGGAGCCTCACAGATGCTCAGAGCAATGTTGGAAACTCCCAACACCAAACTTAGAGTTTGAATGTGGGGGTTCAACACCAAACTTAGAGGTTGGTTGTGGCCTCCCAACACCAAACTTAGAGTTTGACTGTA
>NC_029781.3:87513634-87514568 GCF_000817695.3 Arachis duranensis
GGAGGACCTTGTTTCAGTCATGAAACTTTGAGTGGTTTTGATTAGATCAGAGACCATGGTTGCTAAGTCAGAGTTGTTCTGTTTAGAACTCTCTATCTGTTGCTGAGAAGATGATGGAAAAGGCTTGCTATTGCTAAACTTGTTTCTTCTACCATTATTGTTGTTGAAACCTTGTTGAGGTCTCTGTTGATCCTTCCATGAGAGATTTGGATGATTTCTCCATGAAGGATTATAGGTGTTTCCATAGGGTTCTCCCATGTAATTCACCTCTTCCATTGAAGGGTTCTCAGGATCATAAGCTTCTTCTTCAGATGAAGCGTCCTTAGTACTACCTGGTGCATTTTGCATTCCAAACAGACTTTGAGAAATCATATTGACTTGCTGAGTCAATATTTTATTCTGAGCCAATATGGCATTCAGAGTATTAATTTCAAGAACTCCTTTCTTCTTATTTGTCCCATTGTTCACAAGATTTCTTTCAGAAGTGTACATGAATTGTTATTTGCAACCATTTCAATTAGTTCTTGAGCTTCTGTAGGCGTCTTCTTCAGATGAAGAGATCCTCCAGCAGAGCTATCCAAAGACATCTTGGACAGTTCAGAGAGACCATCATAGAAGATACCTATGATGCTCCATTCAGAAAGCATATCAAAAGGACACTTTCTGATTAATTGTTTGTATCTTTCCCAAGCTTCATAGAGGGATTCTCCTTCCTTCTGTCTGAAGGTTTGGACTTCCACTCTAAGCTTACTCAATTTTTGAGGTGGAAAAAACTTTGCCAAGAAGGCATTGACTAGCTTTTCCCAAGAGTTCAGGCTTTCTTTAGGTTGTGAGTCCAACCATATCCTAGCTTTGTCTCTTACAGCAAAAGGGAATAGCATAAATCTATAGACCTCAGGGTCAACCCCATTAGTCTTGACAGTGTCACAGATTT
>NC_029781.3:87514838-87516129 GCF_000817695.3 Arachis duranensis
GAATTGTGCATTAAGGAATAGTGTTAGTCCATAAATAGAAGGATGTGAGAAGAGGGGAAGAAATTTTCGAAAATTAAGTAAAAGATTTTGAAAACATTTTGAAAAACACCAATTAATTTTCGAAAACCAAGAGTGGAAAAGAAATCAAGTGATTTTTGAAAAAGATTTTGAAATTAGAAATCAGAAAGATATGATTGAAAACTATTTTGAAAAAGATGTGATTAGGAAAATATGATTGGTTTTAGGAAAAGATGTGATTGAGAAGATATGATTTGAAAAACATTTTAAAAAGATTTGATATTAAAAATTAATAACTTGGCTAACAAGAAAAGATATTATTCAAACATTAAACCTTTCTCAACAGAAAAGGTAACATACTTGAAATGTTGAATCAAATCATTAATTGATAGCAAGTATTTTTGAAAATAGAAAGAAATTGATTTTGAAAAAGATTTGATTGAAAAGATTTGATTTGAAAAAGATTTGATTTTGAAAAGATTTTGAAAACTTAAAAAAATTTGAATTAAAAACAGAATCTTCCTTCTTGTGCCATCCTGGCGTTAAACGCCCAGAATGGTGCACATTCTGGCGTTTAACGCCCAAACTACTACCCTTTTGGGCGTTAAACGCCCAGCCAGGCACCCTGGCTGGCGTTTAAACGCTAGTTTTCCTTCCTCACTGGGCGTTTTGAACGCCCAGCTTTTTCTGTGTAATTCCTCTGCAGTATGTTCTGAATCTTCAATTCTCTGTATTATTGACTTGAAAAGACACAAATTAAAATTTTTTTTGGATTTTTAATAATAAGGAATAATCAAAATGCAACTAAAATCAAATAACAATGCATGCAAGACACCAAACTTAGCAGTTTGTATACTACTGACACTAATGAAAATGCATATGAGACACATGAACACTCAAGTCAAGAGAATTTAAAGATCAGAGTAAGTAAATCATCAAGAACATCTTGAAGATCACTTAAGACACATGAATGAATGCAAGAAGAACAAAAACATGCAATTGACACCAAACTTAAAATGAGACTCTAGACTCAAACAAGAAAAATTTTTTTGATTTTATGATTTTGTGATTTTTTTGTGCTTTTTCGAAAATTAAGTGGAAAAGAAAATAAAGGTATCAAAATTCTTAATGAGAATTCCACGAATCATGCAATGTTAGTCTAAGACTCCGGTCCAGGGATTAGACATGGCTTCATAGCCAGCCAAGCTTTCAAAGAAAGCTCCAGTCCAAAACACTAGACATGGCCAATGGCCAGCCAAGCCTTAGCAGATCA
>NC_029781.3:87516762-87517730 GCF_000817695.3 Arachis duranensis
TGAGTGTCACGGATCATCACATTCATCAAGTTGAAGAACAAGTGATATCTTAGAAGAAGAATGAGCCGAATTGAATAGAAGAACAATAGTAATTGCATTAATACTCGAGGTACAGCAGAGCTCCACACCTTAATCTATGGTGTGTAGAAACTCCACCGTTGAAAATACATAAGAACAAGGTCTAGGCATGGCCGAATGGCTAGCCTCCCAATGATCTAAGATAGCATAAGAATAAAGATAGCTACCCCGATGAAAATACAATAGTAAAAGGTCCTATATATAGAGAACTAGTAGCCTAAGGTTTACAAAGATGAGTAAATGACATAAAAATCCACTTCCGGGCCCACTTGGTGTGTGCTTGAGCTGAGCATTGAAGCATTTTTGTGTAGAGACTTCTCTTGGAGTTAAACGCCAGCTTTTGTGCCAGTTTGGGCGTTTAACTCCCATTCTTGTGCTAGTTCCGGCGTTTAACGCTGGGAATTCTGATGGTGACTTTGAACGCCGATTTGGGCCATCAAATCTTGGGCAAAGTATGGACTATCATATATTGCTGGAAAGTCCAGGAAGTCTACTTTCCAACGCCGTTGAGAGCGCGTCAATTGGGCTTTTGTAGCTCCAGAAAATCCACTTCGAGTGCAGGGAGGTCATCGTATGGAGATGCTGTGTTCCTTCCGTCTCTCTGCTTTCCTACTGTCTTCATCCAATCCTTCTTACTCCTTTCCATGGCAAACTGTATGCAAGGGTTTCACCGTTGTTAGTGGCTACCTTCCATCCTCTCAGTGAAAATGTTCAACGCACCCTGTCACGGCACGGCTATTCATCTGTCGGTTCTCAATCAGGTCGGAATAGAATCCAGTGATTCTTTTGCGTCTGTCACTAACGCCCAACCTTCAGGAGTTTGAAGCTCGTCACAGTCATTCAATCATTGAATCCTACTCAGAATACCACAGACAATGTTTAGACCTTCC
>NC_029781.3:87517830-87521282 GCF_000817695.3 Arachis duranensis
ATGCAAGAAAGTGCATAAATGCTAACAAAACAAGTGAAATTAGCTTGAAAAATGGGTATATGATGACTTGTCATCAGTTGCGCGTGCGCGTTGATATGAATCTTCCAGTCTACGCGGATGCATCCATCCTTGCGCGCCACTCCAGCCAATCCCATCCACGCGTGCGCGTGGAGTGCACGGATGTGCCGATGCTGCTGCTCCCAAGACTCCAATTCTTCATGTTCCTCCCCTTTTGTACATGCTTTCTCCCTCTCTTCTAAGTCATTCCTACCCTATAATTCCTGAAATTACTCAACAAATACATCACAGCATCGAATGACAATAGAAGAGGATTAAAATATGGCAATTTTAGGCAAAATAAGCATGTTTTTCATCATGGAGCAATATTGGGAAGTGAACACAAAACCATGAATTTCTTGCGAATAAGTGTGAGAAATATTGATAAAATCCCCCAAAATAAGCACAAGATAAACCACGAAATCGGGGTTTATCAAATCTCCCCACACTTAAACCAAGCATGTCCTCATGCTTAAATGAAATCATCTACCTACTTGGTCAAGAGTAAATCTATCCTCCAAGAATATATGTGAGCACATAGGGTAAAAACAGTATGTGATTTATGAATCCTACCAAATCGAACATTCCATGGAATGCATAGAACTTGCTAAACGAATGCTTGTGAAAGCCGGGAACAAGCATTGAGCATCAAACCTTCACCGGAAGTGTATCCGCTCTATTCGCTCACGTGTCTAGGGTCCATCACTCAATCTCCTCCTAATCATGCTTTCTAAGTTTTGTCTTTCATCTAACAATCAACAAGTACTTAATGCATGCTTACAAGTATCATGAGGTCTTATTCATGGGTTGTAATGAAGCTAGGGTTGGTAAGGATGTATATGGCTAAGTGGGCTTAAAATTTGAGTCCTTGATCAACCTCGGATCCCACTAACCACCTAAAACAACCTATACAACTACAATGCATTACCTAGCTACTCTTGAGTTTCACTTTTTTTTTTTTTTGCATACTCATGCATTCTTTTTCAATCCACCTCCTATATGCATTGTTTTTATTACTTTATCTTGGGGCATTTTTGTCCCCTTTCCTTGCTTTTTTTTTAATTATTATCATCCCCTTTTCTTTGGGATTTTTCTTGTGGACAAAGGTTTCAATGCATATAGTTTCATCTCACAACACATGAGTATGTTCCCAAATCCTAAAATTTTCAATTACAACTACAACATACCTCTTTACATCTACCCTAATTCCTAAGTATACCCGCCCAATTGAATGATATGCATCCTAACTCATCTAAGCTAATCAAGGATCCAAAATTTTGGGACATTCATTTTTTTCCTCTTAGGGTTGTTGATGTGCTCTTTTTAAGAACAAAGGGGGCTTATCACAGGCTCAAAATTGATTAGCAACGTTAGATGAAAGGGTTAAGGCTATTTGGGAAGAGTGACTATCGAAACGATGACCTCAATCATGTAAATGCATTCATTCATCAAGAAATGGACATATAGAATCAGACAAAGCAAGGATCACAATCATAGAGAGAGATATGCACACAAGAATGGAGATAATGGTTAAAAGATGTAACCATGCAATTGGCTCAAAACTTTCATGCTTGTATTCTTAGCTCAATCACTATGTTCCAAAATACATTCTTAAAGCAAGTTTTGGTAGGTCACCCAAAACACAGTTTCTTGGAAAGGAAGTTATTGCTTTGACCAAGTCATTCTATAAAAACTAACTATCATGCAAGGGTATTTACAAGAAAAACGAACTACACATGCACTATACTAACATCTATGTGAAAGACAAATCCATGGTTATTGAGGAGAAGAGAGTGTTACCCATGGAGATCGGTCGAACGACCTCCCAACACTTTAGAAATTAGCACGGTCCTCCGTGCTACGAATGATACTCAAGGGACATCGGGACCGGAATCTTCACTATCCCTTCCATCAGAACTTCCATCGCTTGGGTTCGAGGTGGATGTGAATATCTCAGGTTCCTCCATGCTCGGGGCAACACGACTTAGAAGCTTCTTGAGGTAGGTGTATCGGCGGTGGTTGCACCGCTCATACCTATCCAGCTTTCGGTGAAGATCTTTTATCCTTTGATCTATGGATCGCAGTGGTGGTGATGATGAGCTCGAGGGAAAAAGAAGTGGCGGGGCCATGTCGAGGCTTGGTTTGTCCATGGGAAGGTGTAGATACTTTCCGCTTGGGACCACATCGCCCTTAGCCAGAACTATGATCTTTTTGTCCTTGGCTTCCCAAGAAACACCCGCAGTAGAGACTAAGTCAGATACCAAAGCTGGAAATGGCAAATTACCCCGGTCATGAACTTGACTCATCGCTTGCTTGACAAGGGGCGGAATATTCACCAGCTTCTCCGTGAGAACGCACCAAACAAGTAAGGCGAGGTCTGCCGTGATGGACGACCGGTGGATGCTAGGTAGTATATAATAAGATAGGATTTGGGCCCAAGCTTGAGCTTCCACAGTGAGGAAGCGAGCGTTAATGTTCTTGGGCCTCACCCGTTGACGACCTTGGGTCCAAAATGTCTCTGGCTCAGCAATGACTTGGAGGATCGAGTCCCAATTGAATCCGAACTCCTCTCACTGACGCAAGACTTTTTGGTAGCCATCCATGTCACTTGGCACTGGTTGTACATTGAGCACCTGCTGAATAGCCTTTTCTGAAACCGAAACTTGCTTCTGGCGCACATATACCAATCGAAGAGAGGAAAGATGGTAGTTAGTGTAAAATTCTTCCACCCAAGAGAGGTTGATTTCCCTCGGCTTCCTCAAAAGAAACTTCCATCCTCGTTGTTCGATATGCGGTAGAATATAAGGAGCAATGATGAGCGGATAATTTATACGCTTTTTGGCATTATTTTTAGTATATTTTTAGTATATTTTAGTTAGTTTTTAGTATACTTTTATTAGTTTTTAGTTAAAATTCCCTTTTCTGGACTTTACTATGAGTTTGTGTGTTTTTCTGTGATTTCAGGTATTTTCTGGCTGAAATTGAGGGTCCTGAGCAAAAATCTGATTCAGAGGCTGAAAAGGACTGCAGATGCTGTTGGATTCTAACCTCCCTGCACTCGAAGTGAATTTTCTGGAGCTACAGAAGCCCAATAGGCGCGCTCTCAATGGCGTTGGAAAGTAGACATCTTGGGCTTTCCAGAAATGTATAATAGTCCATACTTTGCCCGAGATTTGATGGCCCAAACCGGCGTTGCAAATAAGCTTCAGAATTCCCAGCGTTTAACGCTGGAACTGGCATAAAAATTAGAGTTAAACGCCCAAACTGGCATAAAAGCTGGCGTTTAACTCCAAGAGAAGTCTCTACAAAGGAAAGCTTCAATGCTCAGCCCAAGCACACACCAAGTGGACCCAAAAGTGGATTTTTATGTCATTTACTCATCTTTGTAAACCCTA
>NC_029781.3:87521530-87521726 GCF_000817695.3 Arachis duranensis
TTGTTCTTTAACCTGATGAATGTGATGATCCGTGACACTCATCATCATTCTCGCCTATGAACGTGTGCCTGACAACCACCTCCGTTCTACTTTAGATTGAGTGAATATCTCTTGCATTCCTTAATCAGAATCTTCGTGGTATAAGCTAGAATTGATGGCGGCATTCAAGAGAATCCGGAAGGTCTAAACCTTGTCT
>NC_029781.3:87521871-87522209 GCF_000817695.3 Arachis duranensis
GAGAACCGACAGCTGAATAGCCGTGCCGTGACAGAGCGCGTTGAACATTTTCACTGAGAGGATGGGAGGTAGCCATTGACAACAGTGAAATCCTACATACAGCTTGCCATGGAAGGAGTCTTACGTGCCTGAAGAAGAAGACAGTAGGAAAGCAGAGATTCAGAAGATAGAGCATCTCTAAAACCTCAACATGTTCTCCATTACTGCAAAACAAGTACTTATTTCATGTTCTTTTACTTTTCACAATCAATCCTGATGATTATTGATATCCTGACTAAGAGTTACAAGATAACCATAGCTTGCTTCAAGCCGACAATCTCCGTGGGATCGACCCTTAC
>NC_029781.3:87522245-87523939 GCF_000817695.3 Arachis duranensis
TCAAAATAATTTTCAATCATATCTTTTCAATTGCTAATTCCAAAATCTTCTTAATTGACTAATTGATTTAGTTTTCAATTTGCTTTGATCTTATTTTAGTTTTCAAAAATTTATTTTGTTTTCCTCTTGTTTTATTTTATTCTTTTCGGTCAAAAAAAAATTTATATTTTACTTGTGAATTCATATCATATTCCCTTTCTCCATCATGGACTCAAGTGGAATTGAGCAGTCCAGAAGGACTCTGGAGTCATATGCTAACCCCATTACAGCTGCATATGGGAGTAGCATCTGTATTCCTCCCATCAAAGCAAGCAACTTTGAGCTAAATCCTCAACTCATTATCATGATGCAGTAAAATTGCCAGTATTCCGGTCTTCCACAGGAAGAACCTACTGAGTTTCTGGCACAGTTCTTACAAATTGCTGACACAGTACATGATAAAGAGATGGATCAGGATGTCTACAGACTATTACTGTTTCCATTTGCTGTAAAAGATCAAGCTAAAAGGTGGTTGAATAACCAACCTACAGCAAGCATAAAGACATGGAAACAGTTATCAGACAAATTCCTGAATCAATTTTACCCTCCAAAAAGGATGACACAGCTAAGGCTGGACATCCAAGGCTTTAAACAAGAGGATAATGAATCCCTTTATAATGCCTGGGAGAGGTATAGAGGTATGCTAAGAAAATGCCCCTCTAAAATGTTTTCAGAGTGGGTACAGCTAGACATCTTCTACTATGGGCTTACAGAAAAGGCTCAGATGTCTTTAGACCACTCAGCTGGTGGATCTATACACATGAGGAAGACAATTGAAGAGGCTCAAGAGCTTATAGATGCTGTTGCTAGAAATCAATATTTGTACGCTAGCACTGAGTTCTCTATAAAAGAGGAAGCTATGGCAGTAGCCACTGGTCCTAATCCTCAAGAACAGATGATTGAGCTTAATCAGCAATTACACCTGATGACAAAACAGTTAGCAGAATTTAAAGAGATTCTCCAAGAAACTAAAATTGCTAACAAGAACATAGAATCTCGGTTGAATCAGGCAAAATAGCAACTATCTAAACAGATAACAGAAGAATGCCAAGCAGTTCAACTGAGGAGTGGGAAGACAATGAATAATACTGCTCAAAGTAGCAAAAAGCCAAATAAGGAACAATTGACAGAGGATGACCAAACCACTGTCCAAAATCCCTCTGAGGACAGTAAGAGCCCAGAGAGGAATACTTTTGGCGTTCAAACGCCAGAAAATGGCGTTAAACGCCTAGTGGACGCCCAGTTCTGGCATTTAAACGCCAGCAAAAAGGAGAAAAGTGGTGTTAAACGCCCAACCCATGTTTAGTTCTGGCGTTCAAACGCCAGAAAAGGGGGAAAAGTTGGCGTTAAACGCCCAAACTTCACCCAATCCTGGCGTTCAAACGCCAATGGTGAATCAGACACCTGAGAGTGCTGATAGTAACCCCTCTAAAAAGGCTTCTCCAACCACTTCTGTAAGGAATAAACCTGTAGCAACTAAGGTTGAAGAATATAAAGCCAAGATGCCTTATCCTCAGAAACTCCGCCAAGCGGAGCAGGATAAGCAATTTGCCCGCTTTGCAGACTATCTAAGGACTCTTGAAATAAAGATTCCGTTTGCAGAGGCACTTGAGCAAATACCTTCTTATGCTAAGTTCATGAAAGAGATCTTAAGT
>NC_029781.3:87525021-87525759 GCF_000817695.3 Arachis duranensis
AGGATGCCTTTTGGTCTGTGTAATGCTCCTGCAACCTTTCAGAGATGCATGTTATCCATCTTCTCTGATATGGTGGAGAAATTCCTGGAAGTCTTCATGGATGACTTCTCAGTATATGGAGACTCATTCAGCTCATGTCTTAACCACCTAGCACTTGTCCTGAAAAGGTGCCAAGAGACTAACCTAGTTTTAAACTGGGAGAAATGTCACTTTATGGTGACTGAAGGAATTGTCCTTGGACACAAAATTTCAAGCAGGGGAATAGAGGTGGATAAGGCAAAGGTAGAGGTAATTGAAAAATTACCACCACCTGCCAATGTTAAGGCAATCAGAAGCTTTCTGGGGCATGCAGGATTCTTCAGGAGGTTTATAAAGGATTTTTCGAAAATTGCAAAACCTTTGAGCAACCTGCTAGCTGCTGACACACCATTTGTGTTTGACACACAGTGTCTGCAGGCATTTGAGACCCTGAAAGCCAAGCTGGTCACAGCACCAGTCATCTCTGTACCAGATTGGACATTGCCATTCGAACTAATGTGTGATGCCAGTGACCATGCCATTGGTGCAGTGTTGGGACAGAGGCATAACAAGCTTCTACACGTCATTTATTATGCCAACCGTGTTCTAAATGACGCACAGAAGAACTACACAACAACAGAAAAAGAGTTACTTGCAGTGGTCTATGCCATTGACAAGTTTAGATCCTATCTAGTGGGATCAAAGGTGATTGTGTACACT
>NC_029781.3:87525796-87527265 GCF_000817695.3 Arachis duranensis
TACTTACTCACAAAGCAGGATTTAAAACCCAGGCTTATAAGATGGGTGTTGCTTCTGCAAGAGTTTGATATAGAAATAAGAGACAGAAAAGGGACAGAGAACCAAGTAGCTGATCATCTGTCCCGAATAGAACCAGTAGCTGGGGCGTCCCTCCCTTCTACTGAGTTCTCTGAGACTTTCCCAGATGAGAAACTCTTTGCCATTCAGGAAGCTCCATGGTTTACAGATATTGCAAATTATAAAGCTGTGAGGTTCATACCACAGGAGTACAGCAGAGTGCAAAGAAAGAAATTAATTTCAGATGCAAGTACTACCTATGGGATGAGCCATATCTCTTTAAGAGATGTGCAGACGGAATGATCCGCAGATGTGTACCCAGAGAAGAAGCACAAAGGATCCTGTGGCATTCCCATGGATCACAAAATGGGGGACATTTTGGAAGTGAGCGAACAGCCACTAAGGTCCTCCAATGTGGCTTCTACTGGCCTACTCTCTATAGAGATGCCCGAGAGTTTGTGCGTAACTGTGACAGCTGCCAAAGAGCTGGTAACTTGCCTCACTGATACGCCATGCCTCAACAAGGGATCTTAGAGATTGAGTTGTTTGATGTATGGGGAATTGACTTTATGGGTCCATTCCCACCATCATACTCAAACACTTACATTCTGGTGGCAGTGGACGATGTATCTAAATGGGTAGAAGCAATTGCTACACCCACTAATGATACTAAAACCGTGCTAAAATTCCTCCAGAAACACATCTTCAGCAGATTTGGTGTTCCCAGAGTCATAATCAGTGATGGGGGTACTCATTTCTGCAATAAACAGCTTTACTCTGCTATGGTTCGATATGGAATTAGCCACAAAGTGGCAACCCCGTATCATCCACAGACAAATGGACAAGCTGAAGTCTCTATCAGAGAGCTAAAAAGAATCCTAGAATGGACTGTAATAGCCCGAAGAAAGGATTGGGCAAAGAGCTTGGATGATGCTCTGTGGGCATACAGAACAGCATTCAAGACTCCAATAGCAACCTCACCATACCAACTTGTGTATGGCAAGGCCTGTCATCTGCCCGTGGAACTGGAACATAAAGCCTACTGGGCAACCAGATTCCTAAACCTGGATGCTAAGTTAGCTGGTGAAAAGAGATTACTCTAGCTAAATGAGCTAGATGAATTTAGACTCAATGCCTTTGAAAATACAAAGATTTATAAGGAAAAGGCAAAGAAGTGGCATGACAAGAAGTTGTCATCCAGAGTCTTTGAGCCAGGACAAAAAGTGCTGCTCTTCAACTCTAGGCTCAGATTGTTCCCAGGAAAACTTAAATCTCGGTGGAGGGGTCTGTATGTGATTACAGGAGTGTCACCATATGGATATGTTGAGCTTCAGGATACTGATTCTGACAAAAAGTTCATTGTTAATGGACAGAGGATCAAGCATTATCTTGAAAGTAATTTTGAGCAGGAA
>NC_029781.3:87527434-87529287 GCF_000817695.3 Arachis duranensis
AAAGCAGAGGAAAAGAGCTTGCTGGCGAAAAAACGCCAGTAAGGGGTACTTTGGGCGTTAAACGCCAGAATGGGCACCATTCTGGGCGTTTAACGGCAGTAAAGGTGCCATTTTGGGCGTTAAACGCCAGAATGGGCACCATTCTGGGCGTCTAACGCCAGGTGTGCAGCATCCTGGGTGTTTAGCAAACCGCCCAGTGATAAAGGGATTTCTGACGTTTAACGCCAGCCAGGGTACTTGGCTGGGCATTAAACGCCCAAATTGGCCAACAAATGGGCGTTAAACGCCAGAATGGATACCATTCTGGGCGTTTAACGCCAGAAAGGCAAGGGGAGGAGATTTTGTTTCCCACTTCAAATTTTTTCAAACTTTCTTGTTTTGATTCATATTTTTCTGCATAAACACATTACAAATTTTCATCATTCATCTTCCAATTTCAAAAATTAAAATCTTCTTCAAATCTATTTCAAATCCTTTCCTAGGCTCTTTCAAAAACTCAATTATCTCCTCAAATTTTTTCCATATCTTCTCAAATCTCCCTCAAATTTTCGAAAATCTCTCCTCCTCTCCTATTTAAACACGTTCGGCCACCCTATTTCCCCACATCATTCAAATTTGCTCTCCTCCTCTCTCCCCTCTTTCCTTTCTTTTGCTTGAGGACAAGCAAACCTCTAAGTTTGGTGTGCTTTTCCGTGATCACAAAGTCAAGATTCATCAAGATCATGGCTCCTAAGGGAAAACAAACCAATTTAAGAGGAAAGAAAGAGAATAATCCAAAGAATCTTTGGAATCAAGAGAAGTTCTTAACCAAAGAACATGAAGACCATTACCACAAAATAATAGGTCTGAGATCAGTGATCCTAGAAGTCAAATTCGATCTGAAAGAAGATGAATATCCGGGGATCCAAGAGCAAATTCGAAACAGAGGATGGGAAGTTCTAACCAATCCTGAGATAAAGGTTGGAAGAAATATGGTTCAGGAATTCTACTCAAATTTGTGGCTGACAGATAAGCAGAGAATGACTGGAACTGTTTTCTATACTTACAGAACCATGGTCAGAGGGAAAGTTATCTACTTCCATCTGGACAAAATAAGAGAGGTCTTCAAATTACCTCAACTGCAAGATGATCCTGAATCCTTTAATAGGAGAATGGTGAGAGCAGATAAGGGGTTGGATCAAGTTCTAGAGGATATTTGCCCCCCTGGAACTAAGTGGATAACCAATTCAAAAGGTGTCCCAAACCAACTCAAGAGGGGAGACCTCAAACCAATTGCAAGAGGCTGGCTAGACTTTATTGGGCGTTCCATATTGCCCACTAGCAACCGTTCTGAGGTCACTATCAAGAGAGCAGTGATGATTCATTGCATTATGCTTGGAAAAGAAGTGGAAGTTCATCATCTGATTGCTTGTGAGATCTACACAATTGCAAATAAGAATTCCACTGAAGCCAAACTGGCTTACCCAAGCTTGATCTCCTTGCTCTGTAAAGAGGCTGGGGTGAAGATGGGAGTAGATGAATTCATACCCATTGAGCATCCAATCACCAAGAAGTCAATGGAAGGACAAATGCAAGACAACTCTATCAAAAAAAGGGCGCAGGAGTTCCTCCCTGAATTTCCTGAAATTGACTACTGGGCCAGCCTAGAAGCATCTATCACCAAGTTGCAAGAAACTATGGAGCAACTTAAGGAAGAACAGCAGAATCAGAACTGCATGCTCTGCAAATTGCTGAAGGAACAAGAGAAGTAGGGGCGTGAACTTCAAGAGTTGAAATGCCAAAAGCTCTCCTCTCAAGTTGAGGGAGCATCCACTTCTCAAAATCAAGGTTGTTGAGTCCTAACTCTGTGAAAA
>NC_029781.3:87529432-87543927 GCF_000817695.3 Arachis duranensis
GAAAGAATGATGGAAAAGGAGAAATGTTATTGAGGATCTGAAAAATCATCAAATTGATTCTTGAAGCAAGAAAAAGCAGTGAATACAAAAAAAATTTAATAAAGTTGTGATCCAAGGCAAAAAGAGTGTGCTTAAGAACCCTGGACACCTCTGATTGGGGACTCTAGCAAAGCTGAGTCACAATTTGAAAAGGTTCACCCAATTATGTGTCTGTGGCATGTATGTATCCGGTGGTAATACTGGAAGACAGAGTGCTTTGGGCCACGGCCAAGACTCAATAAGTAGTTGTGTTCAAGAATTATCATACTTAACTAGGAGAATCAATAACACTATTTGAGTTCTGAGTTCCTATGGATGCCAATCATTCTAAACTTCAAAGGATAAAGTGAGATGCCGAAACTGTTCAGAAGCAAAAAGCCACTAGTCCCGCTCATCTAATTGGAGCTAAGTTTCTTTGATATTTTGGAGTCTATAGTATATTCTCTTCTTTTTATTCTATTTTGATTTTCAGTTGCTTGGGGACAAGCAACAATTTAAGTTTGGTGTTGTGATGAGCGGATAATTTATACGCTTTTTGGCATGGTTTTTAGTATGTTTTAGTATATTTTAGATAGTTTTTAGTATATTTTTATTAGTTTTTAGTTAAAATTCACTTTTCTGGACTTTACTATGAGTTTGTGTGTTTTTTTGTGATTCAGGTATTTTCTGGTTGAAATTGAGGGNGGGGGTTCATCTTCCCAAGTCTCATTACCAAATAACTTGTTATTTAGCTTCATGATTGCTCCAAGGTATTTAGCAACTTGCTCTTCAGTGACATTGATGAGCGGATAATTTGTACGCTTTTTGGCATTGTTTTTAGTATGTTTTTAGTATGATCTAGTTAGTTTTTAGTATATTTTTATTAGTTTTTAGACATCCTGGGCTTTCCAGCAATGTATAATAGTCCATACTTTGCCCGAGATTTGATGGCCCAAACCGGCGTTGCAAATAAGCTTCAGAATTCCCAGCGTTTAACGCTGGAACTGGCATAAAAATTGGAGTTAAATGCCCAAACTGGCATAAAAGCTGGTGTTTAACCCCAGAAAAAGTCTCTACACATGAAAGCTTCAATGCTCAGCCTAAGAACACACTAAGTGGACCCAGAAGTGGATTTTTACGTCATTTACTCATTTCTGTATACCCTAGGTTACTAGTTCACTATTAATAGGATCTTTTGACATTGTATCTGTACCTCATGACACTTTACACGTTTCTTTGTGTACTTCCTAAGGCATGAGTCTCTAAACCCCATGGTTGGGGATGAGGAGCTCTGCTGTGTCTTGATGGATTAATGCAATGACTACTGTTTTTCATTCAATCATGCTTGCTCCCATTCTAAGATATCACTTGTTCCTAAATCTGATGAATGTGATGATCCGTGACACTCATCATCATTCTCGCCTATGAACGTGTGCCTGATAACCACCTCCGTTCTACTTTAGATTGAGTGAATATCTCTTGGATTCCTTAATCAGAATCTTCGTGGTATAAGCTAGAATTGATGGCGGCATTCAAGAGAATCCGGAAGGTCTAAACCTTGTCGAGCATCTCCAAAACCTCAACCTGTTCTCCATTACTGCAAAACAAGTACTTATTTCATGTTCTTTTACTTTTCACAATCAATCCTGATAATTATTGATATCCTGACTAAGAGTTACAAGATAACCATAGCTTGCTTCAAGCCGACAATCTCCGTGGGATCGACCCTTACTCACGTAAGGTATTATTTGGACGACCCAGTGCACTTGCTGGTTAGTTGTGCGGGATTGCAAAAGTGTGATTGCAATTTTGTGCAACAAGCAACCTTGTCCGGCGGAGCGAGTAGGTGCTCTGGATGATAGTTCCTTGCCGCTATGGAGGGGAACATAAGTTCACAAAAGCGGTTGGGGAACCTTGCAGAATCTTTCGCCGGTTTGCCCTTTTCATTCTCATCAATGAGCCGGGAGCCTCACCAGAATGTTCTGGAGAAGGTCCTCATTCACCAAACCAAAACTTCCACCGTTCCCGGTGACCATGAAAATCAAAACAAGAAATCAAATTTAAGAGCAAATAATCAGATCAAAGAAAAATTTGACCAATAATTTACCTAAGGCTGCATTGTAGATGCAGAGATAGAAACAGAGAGGCTGGAGAGAGAAGACATAAACAGCGAAGAGGCTAGGGGAGGCAAAAATAACAGAGAGTGAATCGAAGCACACAAGGAGCGAAGGCGATAGAGCAGATGGGAAGAGACAATAGAGGAAGGAGGGCAGAGACTGGCGGCGCAGAGGAAGGAAAGGCGACCTCCATTCGCTAACCGACACGGTGAGTAGTGAGCACCGAGGGAGTGCGAGCGCCAGCAGAGACAGGTTAGGGGAGACGACGGAGCGAGCCCTGACAGATGAGAGAGTGCAAGCACCGTAGATGAGCTTTGTCTGAGTGTTAGGGTTTTCAGAGCGTTAGTGTGTAATAGGGGAGAAGAGTAGAAGTCTGATGAGTTAGTGACTTAGTGTAGCGCGTTTGGGAGGGAGTTTCTTTTTTTTAGTGGAACCTTTTTAGCACGCTTTTCTAGGGTGCCAATAGAGTTATTAGAAATGGGGACGCTTTAAAAACGTGCCAAGATCAAAAACTTTTCGCCACGCTTTATAAGTATCTCTATTTCTCCCTATGGCCACGCTTTTTAAGTGTGTCAAGAAAAAGCGTATCCAAATCTCTAATCAATTTCCACCCTCATAAAAGCGTGGCTATAGACCCCTTTCGCCACGCTTTTTAAACGTGGCAAAAAAAGCGTGTCCAAATCCCTAATCAATTGCCACCCTCGTAAAAGCGTGGCCATTGACCACTTTTGGCCATGCTTTTAAAGTGTGGCAAGAAAAAAGCGTGGCCATAGGCCTTTTTTCTTGTAGTGTACTTGGAGAGAATACTTCCAACTCTTAGCACCATACTAATTCGAATCTTGTTGATTAGATTTAGTGCCAGAATGACTAATTCGAATTAAATCAATTCGATTTATATGAAGAGTGGGAATGCTTCCAACTTTCGATTTAGTATTGGAATGGCTAATTCAAATTAAATCAATTCGATTTGTATATAAATATGCATGGGGATATGCATGTCGTATTTTTTATTTTTAGACTTTTACGTAATTTTGTTCTCTCTTTGGATTATTTAGGTATTTTACCCTTTATTTTTAATATATATTTGTATTCCAATATGTATTTTATACTGATAGCTGACTTTGGTGGCTGATTTTGGTGTACACGTAGTATAGTCGAAATCATTAATGTTACCTTCTCTTATACTGATAGCTGACTTTGGTGGCTATTTTTTTTACAATATTAAATACGTAAAAATGAACCATTTTTATTGCTACACTTTGTAATTTTTGTTTCAAGTTCCATCGCTCATCCAAAAGAATTTTTTAATTATTCTTTTATCACTTTTTATAACTATAATTGATTTTTAGCTCATGATATTAGTGGACAAATAATGTGTTTTTTTTTGTTGCCCCACGATATCCTCTAGCGTAGTTCGACATGTTAAGAATTAATCCGTCGCGAATCTGAACTTCATTTAAGGGTTTGCTGCCGGCCAATGAATTGCTATATGCATAAAGTGAGATCTGAATCTTCGATACTTGTTTAAGCGGACGAGTGAGCTGACCAACCCAAATTAGTTTGGACAAATAATACATTATTCAAGTGAATCAAGCCATTTTTTTTGTTCTGAAAACGTATATTGTGCAGGAGAAATATACATTTTTTTTTTGGTGATGAAGAAACATACATTTTAAAAACTATAAATAAATTTAGCCCGGTCCACAAATTTAATCGACATGGGCCTAAATGAGTTAAACTGACCCATCTTTGGTTTTTGTGTGTATTTGTTTCTTAATCAATCCTTGCCACATTAAATGTAGTCCCTCAACTTTGTGGTGGAATTATATAAATCTCTACATTAATTAATTAAATATTTGGTGAATCTAAATAAATCTTTTGTACATAAATTTATAATACAATTCACCTCTTCTATGGATATATTTTTCAATCAAATATTTTCGGTAATTTTTAAGCAGTGATGGCCAAATATTTTTTTCTTTTTCAAATAAATAAATCTTATTTCCAACAAATAAGAAAAACTATATATATATATATATATATAAGAAGCTAGTTGGGTTTAATCAAAACTAAAATTATTATTCGTAACTTTCATATAATTATGTAATTTAATTTTATATTATGTTTAATATTTTGAAATATTTTCCTAATTTTAGATGGGTTGCGAAAAAATAATTTATGAATGTATCCAAAACGAACGAAAACATAAAATTTCTTTCATGCAAAGAAAAGATGAAATCATGAAGAAAATTTCAACATTTTTAAAGTTATGTAAAGTTAAAACTTGTCTAATTGTTTATGGAGATGATTCTTTTTAACTAATGACTTGACTACAAGAATATTCAAAGGTACAATCCATAATTGAAACATACGAGGTTCAAAAGAACAATGAGACACACCCCATGATCTTTGATGGAAAAGAATTTTTCACGAACAAGAAGATCATGGATGAGGCTTAGATTTTTAAATTGAGAAAGAGGGTACTCCGACTAAAGTATCCTATCATGGATCCAATCTTTACTACCTTAGATGGGAACCAATTGATGGAGTTCATTGCTTTGGTGAACACTAAAATTGAAACTTGTAAAGAAAGAATTGACATGTTGAAGGAGGATAATAAAGATACTGGTAGCAACTTTAATGTTGACCAAAGTTAAAGTCAGCTCAATTTCATTAGTGATGGTATGATCACACCTATTATAGTTCGCACACACAATTTTTTTAACCATGCGGTGCGAGAGAGTGTAACACTATCCGCGAAGCTTTGCAGGTACCGTAGGTGCCTGCTGAGGATGAGGCCATTGCGGCTCGCCCTTGGGTGTCCTACTCGGGATAGCGTCAATTAAAGAACAAGGGTCGGCACGACGTAAAAAAAAAAAAAAAAGAGGCGCAACACGAGGACTTCCCAGGAGGTACTCTCGCCCAAGCACGCTTAACTGCACAGTTCTGATGGGATCCGGTGCATTAGTGCTGGTATGATCGCACCTATTATAGTTCGCACACACAATTTTCTTAACCATGCGGCGCGAGAGAGCGCAACACTATCCGCGAAGCCTTGTGGGTACCGTAGGTGCCTGCCGAGGATGAGGCCATTGCGGCTCGCCCTTAGGTGTCCTACTCGTGATAGCGTCATTTAAAGAACGAGGGTCGGCACGACGTAAAAAAAAAAGAGGTGCAACACGAGGACTTCCCAGGAGGTCACCCATCCTAGTACTACTCTCGCCAAAGCACGCTGAACTGCAGAGTTCTGATGGGATCCGGTGCATTAGTGTTGGTATGATCGCACCTATTATACTTCGCACACACAATTTTCTTAACCATGCGGCGCGAGGAGCGTAACACTATCCGCGAAGCCTTGCAGGTACCGTAGGTGCCTCCTGAGGATGAGGCCATTGCGGCTCGCTCATAGATGTCCTACTCGGGATAGCGACATTTAAAGAACGATGGCCGGCACGACGTAAAAAAAAAGAGGTGCAACACGAGGACTTCCCAGGAGGTCACCCATCCTAGTACTACTCTCGCCCAAGCACACTGAACTGCGGAGTTCTAATGGGATCCGGTGCATTAGTGCTGGTATGATCGCACTTATTATAGTTCGCTCAGACAATTTTCTTAACCATGCTGTGCGAGAGAGCGTAACACTATCCTCGAAGCCTTGTGGGTACCGTAGCTGCCTGCCGAGGATGAGGTCATTGCGGCTCGCCCTTAGGTGTCCTACTCGTAATTGCGTCATTTAAAGAATAAGGGTCGGCACGACGTTAAAAAAAAAGAGGTGCAACACGAGGACTTCCCAGGAGGTCACCCATCCTAGTACTACTCTCGCCCAAGCACACTGAACTGCGGAGTTCTAATGGGATCCGGTGCATTAGTGCTGGTATGATCGCACCTATTATAGTTCGCACACACAATTTTCTTAACCATGCTGCGCGAGAGAGCGTAACACTATCCAGGAAGCCTTGCGGGTACCGTAGGTGCCTGCCGAGGATGAGGTCATTGTGGCTCGCCCTTAGGTGTCCTACTCGGGATATCGTCATTTAAAGAACGATGGTCGGTACGACGTAAAAAAAAAAAGAAGTGCAACACGAGGACTTCCAAGGAGGTCACCCATCCTAGTACTACTCTCGCCCAAGCACGCTGAACTGCGGAGTTCTGATGGGATACGGTGCATTAGTGCTGGTACGATCGCACCTATTATAGTTCGCACACACAAGTTTCTTAACCATGCGGCGCGAGAGAGCGTAACCTTATCCGCGAAGCCTTGCGGGTACTGTAGGTGCCTGCCGAGGATGAGGCCGTTGCAGCTCGCACTTAGATGTCCTACTCGTGATAGCGTCATTTAAGGAACGAGGGTCGGCACGACGTAAAAAAAAAATAAAAAGAGGTGCAACACGAGGACTTCCCAGGAGGTTACCCATCCTAGTACTACTCTCGCCCAAGCACGCTGAACTGCAGAGTTCTGATGGGATCCGGTGCATTAGTGCTGGTATGATCGCAGCTATTATAGTTCGCACACACAATTTTCTTAACCATGCGGTGCGAGAGAACGTAACACTATCCGCGAAGGCTTCCGGGTACCGTAGGTGCCTGCGAGGATGAGGCCATTACGGCTCGCACTTAGGTGTCCGACTCGTGATAGCGTCATTTAAAGAACAAGGGTCGGCACGACGTTAAAAAAAAGAGTTGCAACAAGAGGACTTCCAAGGAGGTCACCCATCCTAGTACTACTCTCGCCCAAGCACGCTGAACTGCGGAGTTCTGATGGGATCCGGTGCATTAGTGTTGGTATGATCGCAACTGTTATAGTTCGCACACAATTTTTTTAACCATGCGGCGCGAGAGAGTGTAACACTATCCACGAATCCTTGTGGGTACCGTAGGTGCCTGCCGAGGATGAGGTCATTTAAAGAACGAGGGTCGGTACGACGTAAAAAAAAAAGAGGTGCAACACGAGGACTTCCCAGGAGGTCACCCATCCTAGTACTACTCTCGCCCAAGCACGCCGAACTGCGGAGTTCTGATGGGATCCGGTGGATTAGTGCTGGTATGATCGCACCTATTACAGTTCACACACACAATTTTCTTAACCATGCGGCGCGAGAGAGCGTAACACTATCCGCGAAGCCTTGCGGGTACCATAGGTGCCTGCCGAGGATGAGGCCATTGCGGCTCGCCCTTAGGTGTCCTACTCGGGATAGCGTCATTTAAAGAACGATGGTCGGCACGACATAAAAAAAAAGAGGCGCAACACGAGGACTTCCCAGAAGGTCGCCCATCCTAGTACTAATCTCGCCCAAGCACGTTGAACTGCGGAGTTCTGATGGGATCCGGTGCATTAGTGCAGGTATGATCGCACCTATTATAGTTTGCACACACAACTTTCTTAACCGTGCGGCGCGAGAGAGCGTAACACTATCCGCAAATCCTTGCGGGTACCGTAGGTGCCTGCCGAGGATGAGGCCATTGCGGCTCGCCCTTAGGTGTCCTACTCGAGATAGCGTCATTTAAAGAACGAAGGTCGGTACAACGTAAAAAAAAAAAGAGGTGCAACACGAGGACTTCCCAGGAGGTCACCCATCCTAGTACTACTCTCGCCCAAGCACACTGAACTGCGGAGTTCTGATGTGATCCGATGCATTAGTGCTGGTATGATCGCACCTATTATAGTTCGCACACACAATTTTCTTAACCATGCGGTGCGAGAGAGCGTAACACTATCCGTGAAGCCTTGCGCGTACCAATGGTGCCTGCCGAGGATGAGGCCATTGCGGCTCGCCCTTAGGTGTCCTACTCGGGATAGCGTCATTTAAAAAACGAGGGTCAGCACAACGTAAAAAAAAAAAAAAAAGAGAGGTGCAACACGAGGACTTCCCTGGAGGTCACCCATCCTAGTACCACTCTCGCCCAAGCACGCTTAACTGCGGAGTTCTGATGGGATCCAGTGCATTAGTGCTGGTATGATCGCACCTATTATAGTGTGCACTACAATTTTCTTAACCAGGGCGAGATAGCGTGACACTGTCCGCGAAGCCATGCGGGTACCGTAGGTGCCTGCCGAGGATGAGGCCATTGCGGCATGCCCTTTGGTGTCCTACTCGAGATATCGTCATTTAAAGAACGAGGGTCGGCACGACGTAAAAAAAAAAAAAGAGGTGCAACACGAGGAATTCCCAGGAGGTCACCCATCCTAGTACTACTCTCGCCCAAGCACGCTGAACTGCGGAGTTCTGACGGGATCCGGTGCATTAGTGCTGGTATGATCGCACCTATTATAGTTCGCACACACAATTTTCGTAACCATGCGGTGCGAGAGAGCGCAACACTATCCACGAAGCCTTGCGGGTACCGTAGGTGCCTGCCGAGGATAAGGCCATTGCGGCTCGCCCATCGGTGTCCTACTCGGGATAGCGTTATTTAAAGAATGAGGGTCTGCACAATGTAAAAGAAAAAAAGAGTTGCAACACGAAAAAAAAAGAATAGTTGCAACACGAGGACTGATGACAAGTCATCATATACCCATTTTTCAATCTAATTTCACTTGTTTTATTAGTCTTTATGCACTTTCTTGCATCCTAAGTAAGTGATTTGGAATGAAAATGCATAACTTCTTTAAATCAAGCAACTACCATTTAATTGATACTAACTCATGAGGTTTAAGCTAAATTTAATTGATTTTTAATTGATTTATAAGCCTTGTGAATTTAGTGATACTTTGAGTGGTTGTTTTGGTTTATTGTAGGTGAAGAAAAGAAGAAAAGAGGAAGCGTGGCTTAAGAAAGCGTGGCCCAAGGAGAAAAGAGTGTGGCGCATGGAAGGGAGGAAGCAAACATTGCCCTCCACAAGGGCACACTGCCCTCTAGGAGGGCAACATAAGGAAACAAGCCTTGAGAGGCAACCCTGCCCTGCCCACAACAAGGGCAGAGCACAAATTGATGCCAAGGACCAATCCTCCTCAAGGGCGGAGCACAAATTGGTGCCATGGATCAAGAAGAGCAAAAACTCCGCCCTGCCCTCCTCAAGAGCAATATCGGGCTCATCAAAGGAATAAATTCAAAGAAAAAGCTCACCAATGCTTGCCACAAGGATCGAACACGGCACCATGAGGAAGCAAGGAACTAAGCCTTATTTTGGTGCCAAGAAAACCAAGAAAAAAGGTAGCGTGTGCATTGCCCGAGTTTCAAATGTGGAGCTTCAATGTTGGAATCATTGCCCTGCCCTCCGCAAGGGCAGGGCAGCATTTTGTGGTGCACAACCAGCGCACCAGAATGGCGCACCAAGGGAGCTTCGGCAGCAACAGCACGCACGCACGGGCAGAATCTGGCGCACCAAAAATTTCTGCCCTGCCCACCACAAGGGCAGGGCAGCATCCTGCAGCACCACACACACCAAACACACATGCACAAGGCCGCACGCATCATTTTCTGCCCTGCCCTCCACAAGGGCAGGGCAGCCTCCTGGAAGCAACTTTTCTTGGGCTAAAAATTGGATTAAAAATCCAATTTAACTAATTTCTTCACCAAATCAAAAGCCCATCCAAATCCCAAGATCCAAGAATAGAAAGGGTATAAATAGGAGATAGTTTGATGTAATTAGGACCTTTCTTTTGAGCTTTGAATCTTTACCTTTATTTTTGAACTTTTGAACTTTCTCTTGGAGACTTCACTAAATTTCAGAGAATTGGGGAGGAGAATTGATCTCTTTTCTTCCTCGTTCTTGCTTGAACATTTTTACTTTTCTTGTTTGAGTTTTGGGTGTGAAGAATTGAGGAAATTCTGTCTCAATCTCCATTCAAAATCTCTTTAATTCCTCTTCTGCATAATTGAGTTCAATTTCATTTCCTTTACTGCTTCTTCTTTAATTCCTTGTTAATTGCTTTGTGAACTTGGATCTGGGAAGGCAATTGAGATCTAGACTTTGCTATCTAGTCTCTTGAGTCCTGAGATCCCATTTTCCTTTTTGGTTCTTCTGTGAACCCCTGCTGCAATTTAATTTCATTTCCTGTTTGAATTCTATTTACTCCCAATTCATTTTCTGCTTTATTACTTGTTGCAATTCACTTTCCCTTGCTGAAATTCTGAATTCCCAATCCCCAACCCCCTTTTTCTATTCAAGCAATTTATATTTCTTGCAGTTTAAGTTACTGTAATTTACATTTCTTGCACTTTAAGTTTCAGTCATTTAATTTCTTGTTCTTTAAGATTCAGCATCTTTTACTTTCAGTTATCTTTAATTTCTGCAATTCATCCCTCTCCCTTTACATTTCCTGCTATTTACTTACTGTTGGCTACAAAATCACTCAACCAATACTTGATTCGCTTGACTAAATCAACCACTAAACTAAAATTGCTCAATCCTTCAATCCATGTGGGATCGACCTCACTCTCGTGAGTTTTATTACTTGATGCGACCCGGTACACTTGCCGGTGAGTTTTGTGTTGGATCGTTTTCCACACATCAAGTTTTTGGCGCCGTTGCCGGGGATTGAAATAGATTGACAATGATTAAGTGAAGGGGAGGTCTAGATCAAGCACTTTTTCTTTTCTGTTTCTTTAATTTTTGACTAACACACTAACTGTTTGAATTTTTGCTTAAACTAACTAAAACTTCATTCTAGCAATAGATTGAAGTTTCACTGGTTTTCTGGATCTGTGTGTTTATTGTCGTGTGTTTGTATGTCAGGTACAGGAAGATCTTCCCCTATCCTCTTTGAAATTGACCAAAGAACTCTTCGAAGAATAAGAAGAGCTGAAAGAGGGAAGAACGTTATTGGAGAGGAAGAATCTGAGGAGGAATTTCAAGAAATGGAAGGAGATCCCAATCAACCAGGAGAAGGAGCCAACAATAATCAACAACAGAGAAGAGTCTTGGCTTCATACACATTCGCAAATGCTAGGCATTGTGGGAGTAGCATTCTTCCTCCCAATGTCAATGCAAACAATTTTGAACTCAAGCCACAACTATCAATGCAAACAACTTTGAACTAAAGCCACAACTCATCACTTTGGTTCAAAACAACTGCTCTTTTGGAGGAGGGCTGATGACAAGTCATCATATACCCATTTTTCAAGCTAATTTCATTTGTTTTGTTAGTCTTTATGCACTTTCTTGCTTCTTAAGTAAGTGATTTGGAGTGAAAATGCACAACTTCTTTAAATCAAGCAACCACCATGAAATTAATGTTAATCCATGAGGTTTAAGCTAATTTTAATTGAATTTTAATTGATTTATAAGCCTCTTGAATTTAGTGATACTTTGAGTGGTTGTTTTTGTTTCTTGTAGGTGAAGAAAAGAAAAAAAGGAAAAGCGTGGCCTAAGGAGGTGTGGCCCAAGGAAGAGAAAGTGTGGTCAAAGAGAGAAGAAGTGTGGCGCACAACATGAGGAAGGGCAAGCATTGCCCTCCACAAGGGCACACTGCCCTCTAGGAGGGCAACATAAGGGAACTAAGCAGAGAAGGCAACTCTGCCCTGCCCACTACAAGGGCAGAGCACAATTTTGTGCCTTGGAATCAAGAGGAATAAAATGTTGCCCTGCCCTCCACAAGGGCAGTATCAGGCTCACCAAGGGAGAAAATCAAAGGAAAATGTCTCCAAATGCTTGCCACAAGAGTTGGACACGGGACCATGAGGAAGCTAGGTACTAAGGTCCACTACTGTGCCAAGAAACCAAGGAAAATGACTTAGCGTGTGTCTCTGCCCGGATTCGAACACGGGACTGCATTTTGGAAACACTGCCCTGCCCTCCACGAGGGCAGGGTAGCATTTTGTTGGTGCACAACTCTGGCGCACCAAGAAATGAATCTGGCGCACCAAATCACTACCCTGGCAGCATCAGCGCGCACCACACTCGATCCTGGCAGCACCATATTTTTCTGCCCTGCCCTCCGCGAGGGCAGGGCAGCATCTTGTGCACCAAGACTCAATTCTGGCGCATCACAGCTTGAATCTGGCAGCACCAAGCACGCACCGTGGCACATTTCTGGCGCACCAGTTTTTCCTGCCCTGCCCTCCACGAGGGCAGGGCAGCGTTTTGCGCACCAAGACTGCACCAAGCCGCACCAAGCAAGCACCAACACGCATCAAATCCTGACCTACCCTCCACAAGGGCAGGGCAGCCTCCTGGAAGCTATTTTGTGGGCCAAAAATTTAATTCAAAATCCATTTTAATTCATTTCTTCACCAAATCAAAAGCCCATCCAAATCCCAAAATCCAAGAATAGAAAGTGTATAAATAGGAGCTAGTTTGATGTAATTAAGACCTTTTGCTTAGCTTTTGAATTTTGCACTTTCTTTTGAGCTTGGAATTTTACTTTTGCACTTTGGAACTTCTCTTGGTGTCTTCACTGAGATTTCAGAGAATTGGGGACGGGAATTGATCTCTCTTCTTCCTCATTCTTGCTTGGGTCTTTTTAATTTCCTTGTTTTGAGTTTTGGGTGTTACGAATTGAGGAAATTCTGTCTCAATCTCCACTCAAGAACTCTTTAATTTCTCTTCTGCATAATTGAACTCATTTACATTCCCTTTACTGCTTCTTCTTCAATTCCTTGTCAATTGCTTTGTGAACTTGGATCTGGGAAGGCAAATTGAGATCTAGACTTTGCTTTCTAGTCTCTTGAGACCTGAGATCCCATTTTACTTTTGGTTCTTCTGTAAACCCTGCTGCACTTTAACTTCATTTTCTGTTTGAATTTCAGTTTATTCCAATTCATCTTCTACTTTATTAATTGTTGCAATTTACTTTCTCTTTGTTTAGATTCTGCAATCCCAGTCCTCAAATCCCTTTTACATTCAAGCAATTTACATTCCTTGCCATTTAAGTTACTGCAATTTACATTTCTTACACTTTAAGTTTCAGTCATTTAATTTCTTGTTCTTTAAGATTCTACAAGTTTACTTTCTTGTTCTTTAATTTACTGCAATTTCCCTTCTCCCTTTACATTCCAAGCAATTTATATTCTGTTAAATACAACCCACTCAACCAAAACTTGATTCGCTTGACTAAATCAACCACTAAACTAAAATTGCTCAATCCTTCAATCCCTGTGGGATCGACCTCACTCATGTGAGTTATTATTACTTGATGCAACCCGGTACACTTGCCAGTGAGTTTTGTGTTGGATCATTTTTCACACATCAAGGGCTATTGGAGGACCCAAATCAACACTTATCTACCTTCTTGAGGATTTGTGATACTGTCAAAACCAATGGTGTGCCTCCTGACAGCTACAAGTTATTGCTCTTTCCATTCTCTCTCAGAGACAAAGCCACTCAATGGCTAGAAACATTTCCAAAGGAGAGCATCAACACTTGGGATGACTTGGTGAGCAAGTTTCTTGCCAAATTTTATCCCCCTCAAAGGATCATAAGATTGAAGACTGAGGTGTAGACATTCACTCAACTGGAGGCTGAAAATCTATATGAAGCATGGGAAAGGTATAAGGCACTACTGAGGAAATGTCCACTAGAGATGTTCACTGAGTGGGACAAGCTGCAGAACTTCTATGAGGGACTTACTTTGAAGGCTTAAGAAGCACTTGATCATTCAGCTGGGGGCTCATTACAACTCATGAAAACTATACAGAAAGCTCAAAATCTCATTGATATGGTGGCTAATAACCAATATTTCTTTGCTCACCAAAGGCAACGCCAACCATCACAAAGGAAAGGAGTAATGGAGTTGGAAGGAGTGGATTCAATCTTAGCTCAAAACAAAATGATGCAGCAGCAAATTCAGCAACAATTTGAGCAAATGGCCAAAAGAATTGATGGCCTGCAAGTTGCATCAGTGAGTGCCACAAGTCAACCATCAACTACTTGGGGGCAAAATGAAGAAATTCAAGAGGAGCAACAGCAAGAGCAAGTCCAATACCTGCACAACCAAAATCCTGGAACAAATGAAGTCTATGGAGATACTTACAATCCTTCTTGGAAGAACCATCCCAACCTCAGATGGGGAGACAACCACAATCAAATTCGGCAGCCATGGCAAAGGAACTCAACTCAAAAAAATTGGAAAAACACAAACCACAACAACCAGCCAAACACTAACCAAAACACGTACAGAAAACTACAAAATACTTATCCCAACTCTAACCATTATCCACCCAATAACCACCCAACTAACCAAAACACCTATCATCATCCATCAACACCCCAAAACCAACCAATCTCACAAGACTCTCAAAGGATTACTAATCTGGAGATGCTCATGGAAAAGATGATGAAGAACCAAGAATTGACAACAAAGAACCAAGAAGCTTCCATGAAGAACCTAGAGAGGCAGATTGGGCAAATCTCCAAACAAATTTCTGTTGAAAAACCATCAAGCTCACTACCAAGTGACACCATTCCTAATCCAAAAGAGGA